>NW_028320703.1:0-138351 GCF_062004578.1 Staurois parvus
CTGAAACATTTTCTTAATACCCTTTGTATAGACAAGAGCAATTTCCTCGGAACGATTGCACATAGAAATGAGAGCGGCAGAATTGAGATCACCAACAAAGAGAGGTAAAAAAAAAACTAATCTACATATTGCCAGAGGAATGTTCCAATGATTTACAGCCCTCAGCTTAGTAATATTCAAGGGCTGCGTTAGGTCCGGAGTCCTTACCGGAAACAGCCGCGTGGTAACGGACTGGCCGTTGGGGATGTGCGGTTAGGAGGTACATAGAGAAGCCCGGCCTTCACAATCAATTTAGGAAAGTGGAAAAATAAGTGCAGGTTTGCCCCCAGGAATATTGCCAATTAAAGTCTTGATGTTGATGTAGGTGACCCGGTCCCTGGACAGGCAGCTTCGACACCCTAGAGCACAGGTGTCAAACTCAAGGCCCGTGGGCCGAATCCGGACCTCCAGGCCATTTCATGTGGCCCTTGCGCCTCTCCTGCAGGTGCCCACCTTGTCTCCGCCCCCACCTTGTCTCGGCGGTCGGCAGCAGAGAGAATAGAATTCCTCTGCCAGATCCTGCACCTCTCAGTGCAGCTGCAGCACCCCCTCATCTCTGCTTTCCCTGGTCTCAGCATTCAGCAGACTCTGGTAACTGACTCCTGTGGTCCTTCTCCAGACCCTGCACTTTCTGCTGTCCAGCTCTGCCCCCAAAGGGGGCACAACACAGTGATGGTAGGGAGGATGTGGGATTCTTGATATCTGATGTGAGGGGGGAGGGGTGCTGTGGAAATCTAGTCTTACAGATACAACTGGCCCCCTCTGGTCCTCCTCCAGACCCTGCACTTTTGCTTTCCAGCACAGTGATGTTAGGGTGGATGTGGGATTCTTGACATCTGATGTAATGAGGGGGGGGGGGGGGGAGGGGGGGAGGTGCTGTGGACATCTAGTCTTACAGATACAACTGGCCCCCTCTGGTCCTCCTCCAGACCCTGCACTTTCTGCTTTGTAGCTCTGCCCCCAAAGGGGGTGCAGGGTGATGTTAGGGAGGATGTGACATCTGATGTAATGGGGGGGTGGGGGTGCTCTGGACATCTAGCCTTACAGATACAACCAGCCCTTTGAGGGCAACCATAATGCTGATACGGCCCGCGATGAAATGCAGTTTGACACCCCTGCCCTGGACAAGGCCGCAGGCCAAATCCAGACCTCCAGGCCATTTCATGTGGCCCTTGCACCTCTCCTGCAGGAACCCCCTTGTCTCCGCCCCCACCTTGTCTCAGCGGTCGGCAGCAGAGAGGAGAATAGAACTCCTCTGCCAGATCCTGCACCTCTCAGTGCAGCTGCAGCACCCCCTCATCTCTGCCCCCCCTGGTGTCAGCATTCAGCAGGCTCTGGTAACTTGACTACTCTCCTCCTCTGTTCCTCCTCCAGACCCTGCACTTTCTGCTTTCCAGCTCTCTCCCCAGAGGGGGTGCACAGTGATGTTAGGGAGGATGTGACATCTGATGTAATGGGGGGGGGGGGCTCTGGACATCTAGTCTTACAGATACAACCGGCCATTTGAGGGCAACCATAATGCTGATACGGCCCGCGGTGACATGGAGTTTGACACCCCTGCCCTAGAGGATCTCCACGGCCTCCTTGGCTTGTAGTGTAATGTGACAAAAATGGAAACTGAAGAGCCACACCAATGCCAAGAGGTCTTGATACAACTTAACCCCCGGTTCACACCTATGTGGCCGTGCGGGCCGCGGTTTACTCAGGCACAGGAGCCCATTCATTGGCCTGTGACACGCAGGGAAAGAAGTCCCTGCACTACTTTGGAAAACGCAGCCCGCACGGGAACCTCGGTTCCCAGTACGGTTGAGTTTCCCAGAGCGGGCGGCGTGCCATTAGAATTAATGGCACCCGCCCGTGGGTCCTCAACTTGGTGCGACTGCACGGATTTTCATGCGGATCCGCAGCGGCACCACCCGCATAGATGTGAACCGGGGGTGAATGGACTCCCGTGCCCACAGGGATGAAGTCCCTGCACTACTTCTGAAAACACAACCCGCATGGGAACCTCGGTTGTTGGGTTTTCCAGTGCGGGCCGGCGTGCCATTAGAACGGCACCCGCCCGCGGGTCCGCATTCCTCTGTGCGGGTGGTGCAGCCATGCGGATTTCCATGCGGATCCGCAGCGGCACCACCCTCATAGATGTGAACCAGGGGTGAATGGACTCCCGTTCCCCGTGACACGCATGGAAGAAGTCCCTGCACTTCTTCCGAAAATGCAGCCGATGTTCCCAGTACGGTTGCGTTTCCCAGTGTGGGTGGCGTGCCATTAGAACGGGTGCGCATTCCTCTGTGCGGGTGGATTTTCGTGCAGACCCGCACCCGCACAGACGTGAACCTAGCCTTACTCCGAGTCATGGGGACCACCCGAAAAGTATTCAACACGCTTCAGGGGTAAACTCCCCTTAGACCCCCCCCCCGTAATACATTTGATACTTTTGGATTGACTCCCTGATTTTTATTGGAATAAACATGTATCTGAACCTCTTCGCACCGGCGTGGTGCCTCAGTTCCCATTTTAAAAATCAGTCCATCGCAGAACGGGGGAGCTGCTCAAAGCTGTCAAGCGAGAGGGTTGTAAAAATCACCGAACGACCTCCCCCATCCTTGAGCAGAAAGCGCTAGATTTGACTTCTGTGTGCATTCTTCCCAATGATAAAAAAAGATTAAAAAAAATCTCTACTATCGCTAGCAGGACACGCTGCTAATTGTAGCTCTTCGGAATCTGGGGCACCAAATGTTTCAATGGCTAGCTTAGACATAATTAGGGCTTTGCAAGAAAAAAAAAAAAAAAAGGTATTTTAGCTTCTGTGTATATTCTTCCCAATGATAAAAAAAAATCTCTGCTATCGCTAGCAGGACACGCTGAGACTTGTAGCTCCTCAGAGTCTGGGGCACCAAATTTTCAATGGCTAGCTTAGACATAATTAGGGCTTCGCAAGGAAAAAAAAAGAAAAAAAAAAAGGTATTTCAGCTTCATTTCGACTTCTGTGTGTATTCTTACCAATGATAAAAAAAAATCTCTGCTATCGCTAGCAGGACACGCTGCGACTTGTAGCTCCTCAGAATCTGGGGCACCAAATGTTTCAATGGCTAGCTTAGACATAATTAGGGCTTCGCAAGAAAAAAGAAAAAAAAAAAAAAAAAAAAAAGGTATTTCAGCTTCATTTCGACTTCTGTGTGTATTCTTCCCAATGATAAAAGAAAATCTCTGCTATCGCTAGCAGGACACGCTGCGACTTGTAGCTCCTCAGAATCTGGGGCACCAAATTTTCAATGGCTAGCTTAGACATAATTAGGGCTTTGCAAGAAAAAAAGAAAAAAAAAAAAAAAGGTATTTCAGCTTCATAAAAGGACAGCTCTGCTCCATTGTTGCCGCATTAACGAGGCCGAATGAAGCAACAAAAGGTGACTATTTCAGCCCAGCGATGACTGGGCACCGGGAAGAATGCACATTCAGAGGTGTTCTGACTTGTTACCTAACGACTAGTAATTAATACATCTCGTTGTGTGCGTCCCCGATGCTCAAGACTTTCTTTCACTTCAAAAGGAATTTTTTTTTTTTCTTTTTCAAAAGCTTTCACCGCCGCTCATTGAACAAGAAAAAAAAAACAAAACAAAGAGTGAGCCGGACTATATTTAGCTTCATCTGACTGTCATCAAATCAACATTTCTGAGGCTTAGCTACGGAATATGGATCCAGGATGTTGCCGTGTGGCGGCCTATCCCTTCCCTATCTGAAAGATGAAAAAAAAAACAACAAAAAGCGAGAGAGATGAAAGGGTCACAAACAAGCCATTCCTTGCTGGTGCGGAAGGGGTTAAAACGCAGCTCTCCGTGGCCCCTGGATGGGGGTTTTTAGACTTGCAGCATGCTTCGGGAGACACGGACTAACCTGGGGTTGCAACTGTTACTTCTGAAAAAAAAAAAAAGGAGCTGCCACCCAACGCATGCCGAATTTTGGATGACAGCGGTGGGGTGCAAGACTCATTAGAAGAAGGCCGCGCGCTCGGTTACCAGCCGGGCTCGTCTGCACAAAGCCAGCCACCAAAGAGCAATGCCTGCCAGCCAGCATGCTGCCCAACGTACCACGGGCGTTCAGGAAAAAAAGAAAAAAAGGCCGCAACTCCTTCCCTGCCGAGCAGTCCTGCCAATGAAGGGGGTTAGTAAAGCTCGCCACAGACGTTAGACCGCACAGCTGGACGTGGGAGCGTGAGCTGACCGCCGAACAACTGATCACGGCATGCATGCTCCTGGTGCCCAAAGCGTGCATGTTCATGCAGTGGGAGGGACTCTGCACACGCCAATTCGGTGGCAGCTAGCATGGTGGACAACTGGGACTGGCAGAGAAAATACGGGCGACTGTGACCAAGGAATGGGCATTTGCTGCTACCCATTGACTCAACATTCGTCGGCCAATGTGTAGGGGACGTTTAGAAAGGACTGGGACCAAGCTGGAGGCTTGGGGAGCGATCCTATTGGCTGCTCTTTAGTTATAACTACTTATTGGTCGTTAAGAAACGACTCCAGGCATGGGAGAAACGAGAAGAGGAGTCATGATGGGACCTTTCCTGCCCCCGTCACGTACTCTCTGCTTCCCTGTCCCAGGGCTGTACAACTTGTCCTCATTTTGGGGGGGGGCTGCTTTTCATTTTTATTGTGACACAAGGAATGTCATACAACCCCCCCATCAAGTGCCTGGAACTGGAGGCTTTCCAAACAGTTGGAACATCTGAGATGTTTGCACCAACTTTCTACCTGTTCTCGATGGTCAACCTACATGCTAGATGCTGTCTAGGTGCCCCATTATTGGTGTCAGTGAAAGAAATGGTGCCCCATCATTGGTGTCAGTGGGAGGAATAGTGTCCCATTATTGGTATCAGTGGGAGGAATTGTGCCCCATCATTGGTGTCAGTGGGAGGAATAGTGCCCCATCATTAGTATCAGTGGGGGGAATAGTGCCCCATCATTGGTGTCAGTGGGAGGAATAGTGCCCCATCATTAGTATCAGTGGGGGGAATAGTGCCCCATCATTGGTGTCAGTGGGAGGAATAGTGCCCCATCATTGGTGTCAGGGGGAGGAATAGTGTCCCATCATTAGTATCAGTGGGAGGAATAGTGCCCCATCATTGGTGTCAGTGGGAGGAATAGTGCCCCATCATTGGTATCAGTGGGAGGATGTGGTGCCCCATCATTAGTGGTGGTGGGAGGATTGGTGCCCCATCATTGGTGGTGGTGGGAGGAATAGTGCCCCATCATTGGTGTCGGTGGCAGGAATAGTGCTCCATCATTGGTGTCAGTGGGAGGAATAGTGCTCCATCATTGGTGTCGGTGGGAGGAATAGTGCCCCATCATTGGTGTCGGTGGGAGGAATAGTGCCCCATCATTGGTATCAGTGGGAGGAATAGTGCTCCATCATTGGTATCAGTGGGAGGAATAGTGCCCCATCATTGGTGTCAGTGAGAGGAATATTGCCCCATCATTGGTATCAGTGGGAGGAATAGTGCCCCATCATTGGTATCAGTGGGAGGCATAGTGCCCCATCATTGGTGTCAGTGGGAGGAATAGTGCCCCATCATTGGTGTCAGTGGGAGGAATAGTGCCCCATCATTGGTGTCAGTGGGAGGAATAGTGCCCCATCATTGGTGTCAGTGGGAGGAATAGTGCCCCATCATTGGTGTCAGTGGGAGGAATAGTGCCCCATCATTGGTATCAGTGGGAGGAATAGTGCCCCATCATTGGTGTCAGTGGGAGGAATAGTGCTCCATCATTGGTGTCGGTGGGAGGAATAGTGCCCCATCATTGGTGTCAGTGGGAAGAATAGTGCCCCATCATTGGTGTCAGTGGGAGGAATAGTGCCCCATCATTAGCGGTAGTGGGAGGAATAGTGCCCCGTCATTGGTATCAATGGGAGGAATAGTGCCCCATCATTGGTATCAGTGGGAGGAATAGTGCCCCATCATTGGTGTCAGTGGGAGGAATAGTGCCCCATCATTGGTGTCAGTGGGAGGAATAGTGCCCCATCATTGGTATTAGTGGGAGGAATAGTGCCCCATCATTGGTGTCAGTGGGAGGAATAGTGCCCCATCATTGGTGTCAGTGGGAGGAATAGTGCCCCATCATTGGTGTCAGTAATAGGCCCCCTTTGTTGGTATCAGTGCAAGGAATGGCACCCTATTGTTGGTAATAAAGAGGAATGGTGCCCCATCATTAGTGCTGGTGGGAGGAGTGGTGCCCCAAGAGTTGAATAAGGGCAATCAAAGGGCCACCTCCATCCTGTGGGCCACAGTTTGGAGACCACTGTGCTAAAACCCCCAAAATATAATGCTCTAATCTTCCAAAAGGCTGGCGTGGTTGGGGACGGGGGTTGGGAGGCTGGCGTGGTTGGCAATGGGGGTTGGGAGGCTGGCGTGGCTGGGGACAGGGGTTGGGAGGCTGGCGTGGTTGGCGATGGGGGTTGGGAGGCTGGCGTGGTTGGCGATGGGGGTTGGGAGGCTGGCGTGGTTGGGGACAGGGGTTGGGAGGCTGGCGTGGTTGGGAGGCTGCCTTGGTTGGCTTTGGGGGTTGGGAGGCTGGCGTGGCTGAGGGTTGGGAGGCTGGCGTGGTTGGGGACGGGGGTTGGGAGGCTGGCGTGGCTGGGGACAGGGGTTGGGAGGCTGCCTTGGTTGGCTATGGGGGTTGGGAGGCTGGCGTGGCTGAGGGTTGGGAGGCTGGCGTGGCTGAGGGTTGGGAGGCTGGCATGGTTGGGAACGGGGGTTGGGAGGCTGGCGTGGCTGAGGGTTGGGAGGCTGGCGTGGCTGAGGGTTGGGAGGCTGGCGTGGCTGAGGGTTGGGAGGCTGGCGTGGCTGAGGGTTGGGAGGCTGGCGTGGCTGAGGGTTGGGAGGCTGGCGTGGTTGGGGACGGGGGTTGGGAGGCTGGCGTGGCTGGGGACAGGGGTTGGGAGGCTGCCTTGGTTGGCTATGGGGGTTGGGAGGCTGGCGTGGCTGAGGGTTGGGAGGCTGGCGTGGCTGAGGGTTGGGAGGCTGGCATGGTTGGGAACGGGGGTTGGGAGGCTGGCGTGGCTGAGGGTTGGGAGGCTGGCGTGGCTGAGGGTTGGGAGGCTGGCGTGGCTGAGGGTTGGGAGGCTGGCGTGGCTGAGGGTTGGGAGGCTGGCGTGGCTGAGGGTTGGGAGGCTGGCGTGGTTGGGGACGGGGGTTGGGAGGCTGGCGTGGCTGAGGGTTGGGAGGCTGGCGTGGCTGAGGGTTGGGAGGCTGGCGTGGTTGAGGACGGGGGTTGGGTAGCGAGTGCCTTCTTCCACTCTACGCTTCTTCCTTCTGGAAGTAAATTTAGACTTGAACCCCCCGTGCCGTCCTATTTATGTACGAATGTATTCCAACCATAGATTGTTTGTAAATCCAACTCTTTCGTGGCTCCTCGGTGGACCCAACAACCAATCAGTAGTCGGATGTTAGAGGAAGGTCGTGCGTTTGCACAATATCAAGTCAAACGTCGGTTGAGCGGGTCATATATACGAGTTTACGGTTACTGAACAAACACGTATCCTATGGAGGGGGAGGGGGGGGGTCTATAGGTCTGCCGGGAGTTTCTCTTTAATCAGGACTATCAATGGAAGAACGATGTTCAATTAACTTCGGAAAAATTTAAAAATTAAAAAAACGGGGGCTAACAGTCAGGAAAGCTGAAGGGCGTCCAGATTGCAATGCAGAATTTTTCTTTTTTTTTATTTCATTTTTTTGTTGTTTTATTTAATTTTTTTGTTTCTTTTGTTTTATTTAATTTATTTTTTTGGTTTTATTTAATTTTTTGGAGGCAAAAAATGGGGACACACGGTCAAGAAAGCCAAAGGGCGTCCAGATTGCCATGTAGAAATTTTTTTTTATTTAATTTTTTTGCTTGTTTTTTTTTTTTTATTTTTATTTTTTTTGGTTTTAATTAATTTTTTTTGGTTCCATTTATTTTTTTGGGGGTTTTTGTAATTTTTTGAGGCAAAAAATGGGGACACACTGTCAAGAAAGCTGAAGGGCATCCAGATTGCAATGCAGAATTTTTTTTTTTTTCAATTTAATTTTTTTTTGTTATATTTAATTTTTTTGTTTTTTTTTTCTTTTGTTTTATTTTAAAAAACTTTTTTGGTGTTATTTAATTTTTTTTAAATTAAATTTATCTGTTTCATTTAATTTTTTTTTATTACTTTTTTTTAATTTAATTTTTTTTTTCTTTTATTTAATTTTTCTTTTTTGTTTTCATTTTTTTTCTTATTTAATTTTTTTTTATTTATTTATTTTTAATTACTTTTTTTGTTGTTTTTGTTATTTTTTTTTTTTGCTTTATTTAATTTGTTTTTTTTTCTTTTGTTTTATTTAAATTTTTTTTGTTTTCATTTGTTTTTTTGTCTTATTTAATTTTTTTTTATTTTTATTTAAATTTTTTTTTGTTTTCATTTTTTTTATTTCATTTTTTTCATTTGTTTAATTTTTTTTTGTTGCTTTATTTAATTTTGTTTTTTTTTTCTTTTGTTTTATTTAAATTTTTGTTTTGTTTTTTTTTGTCTTATTTATTTTTTTTGTTCTTTTAATTTATTTATTAAATTTTTTTGTTTAATTTTTTTTGTTGCTTTATTAAATTTTTTTTTTCTTTTGTTTTATTTAAATTTTTTTGTTTTAACTTTTTTATCTTTTTTTTTTAATTAAATTTTTTTTTGCCGCTTTAATTTTTTTTTTTCTTTTGTTTTATTTAAAATTTTTTGTTTTAATTTTTTTAATTTTTTTTATTTAATTTTTTTGTTGCTTCATTTAATTTTTTTTTCTTTTGTTTTATTTAAATTTTTTTGTTTTAATTTTTTTTATCTTTTTTTTTATTTAATTTTTTTTTGTTGCTTTCATTTTTTTCTTTTGTTTTATTAAAAATGTTTTGTTTTCATTTTTTTCTTATTTAATTTTTTTTATTTTTTTTATTTTTTTGTTGCTTTATTTAATTTTTTTTTCTTTTGTTTTATTTACAATTTTTTGTCTTCATTTTTTTATTTAATTTTTTTTCACTTAATTTTTTTTGTTTTATTAAATTTTTTTATTTTTTTTGTTGCTTTAAATTTTTTTTCTTTTGTTTTATTTACATTTTTTTGTCTTTTTTTTTTTTTTTTACAAAGAAGCAACTGGTGCCGCATGTAATATAGAAAGGCATGCCCCCCCCTTCTCCCGGTAACGCCTCCTAAGGCAAGGTCCGCTTTCATGTCCGCCGGTAATAATCGCCCCTGTAAGGGACAGAACACCTCGGTGGAGAGGAGACTCGCTCATTGATTGGCTATTAATTGTCATTGTCTCTGTGTGAGGCTCGGAGACCCTCAGTGTGCGGCTCAGTGTGAGGCTCGGAGACCTCGGCGAATGTTGCCGGGCCGACCCGCTTTGATTCGCAGCGACTGATGCAGAGAGAATAGTAGAGAAGGTATTAAGAAACGTAAACAGCTCTGACATGCAAAGGAAAAAAAAAAAAACTAGGTTACGAGGATCGTAGCACGGAGCATTCACCGGTCACCATGGGAAACAGGAAGTGAGATGCGTAGCAACCACAAGCCCAGAAGCAGAGAAGCGCATACCTTCAGCTTGGAATGAAAATCACGAGATTTCCTTCTGGCAAGAACCTGAATGTGACTAGACACCTGCAGGGTGGGGGGAGGGAGGAAAACAAAGGAAAAAAAAAGCCTGTAACCATGGAGATGAAAAGCCCTTACAAACTGGGCAAGCCAGACGTACCTTAATGGCCGCTTGGATTTCTCGAACTTTCTTTCTTGCTAAGACCTGTATGTGACTAGACACCTACGGGGTTCAGATTTAAAATAATAAATAAAAAATAATTAAAAAAAAAAAAAAAAAAAAGGAATTAAAAAAAAAATAAAAAAATGTATATTTAGTATGGTGCGCTCGATTTTGGGATAGCCCCTGGGGGCGGGGCGACCGGGGCGCTAATTGTTTATATCGCTGCAAGGGTAGGCTTGCAAGCATTAAAAAAAAAAAAAATTAAAAAAAAAAACAAATTTGCACTAATGGGGATTATAATACTCTCAGTTGAATGAGTTTTAGACCTAAACGTAAAAAAAAAATAAATAAATAAATAAAATAACGGAATCACAAAAATAAATTAAAATGAAATAAAAAAAAGAATGAAATAAAAAAAAAACTCCAAAATAACATTTAAAAAAAATGATGAAATTAAAAAAATAAATAAAAAAATAATGAAATAACAGATAAGTAAAAAATAAAAAAAAATGAAATAAAAAAATATAAAAATAATTAAATTAAAAAAATAAAATAAAAATGAAATATATATCTATACATATATATAATATATATATATAGATATAATAGATATTTATATAGATATATGGATATAATCTATAGATAGATATATAATATATATTTATATAGATATAATATATATTTATATAGATATAATATATATATATATATATATAGATATAATATATATATATATATATATAGATATAATATATATATAAAAAAATAAATAAAAAGAATGATGAAATAAAAAAAACCCCAAAAAATTATTTAAAAAATGATGAAATTAAAAAAATAAACAAATAAAATAATGGAATAACAAAAATAAATTAAAATTGAAAAAAAAAAAAGAATGAAATAAAAAGAATGATGAAATAAAAAGAAATAAAAAAACCCAAAATAACAAAAAATGATGAAATTTAAGAAATAAAAAAACCCAAAATAACATTTAAAAAGATGAAATAAAAAAAATGAAATAAAAAATAACGAAATAACAAAAATAAATAAAAATGACAAAAAGAATGAGGAAAGAAAAAAAGAAAAAAAATAACCCCCTAAAATAATGAAATAAAAAAACAAAAATAAATTAAAATGAAATTTAAAGAAAATAATGAAATACAAAGAATGATGAAATGAACAAATGAAATAAAAAAAGAACCCCCCCAAAATAATTTAAAAAATAATTAAATAATAACAAAAAAATGAAATAAAAAAAGAATGAAATAAAAAGAATGATGAAATGAACAAATGAAACAAAAAAAATTAAAAACAATTATGAAATAAAAAAAAATGAAAAAAATGAAATAAAAAGAATGATGAAAGAAAAAATGAACCCCCACCCAAAAAAAAAATCATTTAAAAATGATGAAATAAATAAAATTCAATTAAAAAATGAAATTAAAAAAAATATTTTTTAAATGAACTTTAAAAAATATAATAAAATAAAATCTGGCAGCGAATACAAAAAAAACCTTGGTACAGAATAAAATATATATATGCTTTTTATTTTAATAATGCAGACAGACCTTGCAAGGTTCGCTCATCTTGCAGACCCCTATGTGCAAAATCACATTTTATACAGGAAAATTAAAAAAAAAAATTAAAAGACAACTAAACATCACCAAGCCCTCTTCCATGACCCTGGGAAGGCCGAGGATCCAAATCTCATTAGAAAACATTCATGCGCAGTGCTTGTATGTCTTCTTGTGATAGTTAGGATAACCAGCATTTCCAGGACCCCGGGAGAAGGCCAAGCGATGTCACAAACAGATTTTAAAAGAAAAAAATAATTTTTTAATTTAATTGCACTTTTTTAAATTACTTTCATTCTTCAAGATAACTGGACCTTCCAGTGTGATGCAAGGTTGGCTTTACATTTTATAAAATCTGATTGCACTTTTTGTTTTTTTTTACTCCGGTTTCTGTCTACAAGATAAGTGGACCTTACACCCTGACGCAACGTCTGCTTTAAATTTTTTATTGCCCAAAAAATATCCCTCTTTATACGATTTAAACACACGAAAGGCCAGCTACTCAATTTCCTTCCAGTTTGAAATGGGGCCGAAAAAAAAAAAAAAAAATTTTTTTATTTAAACCTCTGAGTTTTGTAAAGCTGTCACAATGTAATGTCAGCACCACAGTTTATATTCTATTATGCAATTCTGTAGAAAAGTCAAAACAAACATATAACAAAATGCAGTTAGAAAAGTCTGTAAACCCAATAAAAAAATATATATATAAATATTATAATTTGCACATTTAACATTTAAAAAAAAAAAAAATAAACATGAAAAAAAAAATGTTAAGCTCTCTGTAAAGGAACCTCAAACTTTTGATTTTCATTATAGGGAAATACATTTCTGATCGTCAAAACAGCTAAAAAGGTATAAAATAAAAATGAAGTAAAAAAATAAACTAGGAAGGCGAATGAAAGACAACGGTGCCCAGAGGATCTCTTCCATGGGGGGGGGGGGGGGGTATGGAGCAATATTCCTGGTAGACCTGTGCGGTTGGGTTTTTTTTTTTTTTTTCTTTTTTTTTTCCAGAAGGATTTGAACTTGGCCCCAGTAAATCTTCGGCGGTTAAATCAAGGCATTGTCTGGGGCCACAGGCTGCTCTTTCACTCTCGGCTAATTGATGGAGAAAGGCGCTCGGGACGGGGACTTGGCGTTTACTGCTGACTCATCAGTCGCTTTCTTGCGGACTGTAACATTTTAGGCATGCCAATGTGAGGGGCTATTGTTCCCGAGCGACATGCCCCTGTAAACACAAGACAAGTCAGGAGGGGGGGGGGGGGAGCTGCTGGCAGGTAAACCCAAAATTTATAGAGATGCTACAATACAAACCACTGGGGGCGGGGGGCGCAGGGGGGGGGGATGTGTCAGCTATCCAGGGCTCCAGGCTGAAATCCTATTTATGTATATACATTCTACCAGGGGCGGACTGACAACTCATGGGGCCCCCGGGCAATAGGGGATCATGGGGCCCCAGGGGCGGACTGACAACTCATGGGGCCCCCGGGCAATAGGGGATCATGGGGCCCCAGGGGTGGACTGACAACTCATGGGGCCCCCGGGCAATAGGGGATCATGGGGCCCCAGGGGCGGACTGACAACTCATGGGGCCCCCGGGCAATAGGGGATCATGGGGCCCCAGGGGCGGACTGACAACACATGGGGCCCCCGGGCAATAGGGGATCATGTGGCCCCTGTGTCCTTGCCCAAACTCAAAAAAGCCTATGAAAAAGGTACCAGGGGCATCTCATGGGGCCCCCTACTGACCCCGGGCCCTCCAAATGGTCAGTCCGCCCCTGCATTCTACTGACTTCCTCACCTACAAAGTTAATGGAAGTAAAAAATAAATATATATATAAATGTACGCCAATATTAGGGGAAAAAAATGCATCAGCTATCCGATGTTCCAGATTGAAATCCTATATATACAGTGGGGCAAAAAAGTATTTAGTCACCACCAATTGTACAAGTTCTCCCACTTACAGAGATGAGAGAGGCCTGTAATTGGCATCATAGGGAGACCTCAACTATGAGAGACAAAATGAGAAAACAAATCCAGACAATCACATTGGCTGATCTGGAAAGAATTTATTTGCAAATTATGGTGGAAAATAAGTATTTGGTGAATATGAAAAGTTCATGTCAATACTTTGTTATATATCCTTTGTTGGCAATGACAGAGGTCAGACGTTTCCTGGAAGTCTTCACAAGGTTGGCACACACTGTTGCTGGTATGTTGGCCCATCCTCCATGCAGATCTCCTCTAGAGCAGTGATGTTTTGGAGCTGTCGCTGGGCAACACGGACTTTCAACTCCCTCCAAAGGTTTTCTATGGGGTTGAGATCTGGAGACTGGCTAGGCCACTCCAGGACCTTGAAATGCTTCTTACGAAGCCACTCCTTCGTTGCCCGGGCGGTATGTTTGGGATCATTGTCATGTTGGAAGACCCAGCCACGTTTCATCTTCAATGCCCTTGCTGATGAAAGGAGGTTTGCACTCAAAATCTCACGATACAGGGCCCCATTCATTCTGTCCTGTACATGGATCAGTCGTCCTGGTCCCTTTGTGGAGAAACAGCCCCAAAGCATGATGTTGCCACCTCCATGCTTCACAGTAGGTATGGTGTTCTTTGGATGCAACTCAGCATTCTCTCTCCTCCAAACACGACGAGTTGTGTTTCTACCAAACAGTTCTATTTTGGTTCCATCTGACCATATGACATTCTCCCAATCCTCTTCTGGATCATCCAAATGCTCTCTAGCAAACTTCAGACGGGCCTGGACATGTACTGGCTTCAGCAGGGGGACACGTCTGGCACTGCAAGATCTGAGTCCCTGGCGGCGTAGTGTGTTACTGATGGTAGCCTTTGTTACATTGGTCCCAGCTCTCTGCAGGTCATTCACTAGGTCCCCCCGTGTGGTCCTGGGATTTTTGCTCACCGTTCTTGTGATCATTTTGACCCCATGGAGTGAGATCTTGCGTGGAGCCCCAGACCGAGGGAGATTATCAGTGGTCTTGTATGTCTTCCATTTTCTAATTATTGCTCCCACAGTTGATTTGTTCACACCAAGCTGCTTGCCTATTGCAGATTCAGTCTTCCCAGCCTGGTGCAGGTCTACAATTTTGTTTATGGTGTCCTTCGACAGCTCTTTGGTCTTCACCATAGTGGAGTTTGGAGTGTGACTGTTTGAGGTTGTGGACAGGTGTCTTTTATACTGATAACAAGTTCAAACAGGTGCCATTGATACAGGTAATGAGTGCAGGACAGAGGAGCCTCTTAAAGAAGAAGGTACAGGTCTGTGAGAGCCAGAAATCTTGCTTGTTTGTAGGCGACCAAATACTTATTTTCCACCATAATTTGCAAATAAATTCTTTCCAGATCAGCCAATGTGATTGTCTGGATTTGTTTTCTCATTTTGTCTCTCATAGTTGAGGTCTCCCTATGATGCCAATTACAGGCCTCTCTCATCTTTGTAAGTGGGAGAACTTGTACAATTGGTGGGGACTAAATACTTTTTTGCCCCACTGTATATATATTTGACTTCCTGTCACTGAGAAAAGTTACAGGAAAATAAAAAAGATATATATATATATATATGTATGCCAATATGGGGGGGGGGGGGAATGCATCAGCTACCCGATGTTCCAGATTGAAATCATATATATAAAATAGGACTTCGTTACAGGAAAATGTAAAAAAAAATTATACATATAAAAATGTACGCCAATACGTGCACTTAAAATTTGTGCAATTGTGCAAGTAAAAAAAAACAAAAAAAAAACAGCATAGCACTTGTGGTCAGTAGGAGGAAGAATAGTGCCCCATCATTGGTGTCAGTGGAAGGAATAGTGCCTCATCATTGGTGTCAGTGGGAGGAATGGTGCCTCATCATTGGTGTCAGTGGGAGGAATGGTGCCCCATCATTGGTGTCAGTGGGAGGAATAGTGCCCCATCATTGGTGTCAGTGGGAGGAACAGTGCCCCATCATTGGTGTCAGTGGGAGGAATAGTGCCTCATCATTGGTGTCAGTGGGAGGAATAGTGCCCCATCATTGGTGTCAGTGGGAGGAATAGTGCCCCATCATTGGTGTCAGTGGGAGGAATAGTGCCCCATCATTGGTGTCAGTGGGAGGAATAGTGCCTCATCATTGGTGTCAGTGGGAGGAATGGTGCCCCGTCATTGGTGTCAGTGGGAGGAATAGTGCCCCGTCATTGGTGTCAGTGGGAGGAATAGTGCCCCGTCATTGGTGTCAGTGGGAGGAATAGTGCCCCGTCATTGGTGTCAGTGGGAGGAATAGTGCCCCATCATTGGTATCAGTGGGAGGAACAGTGCACCATCATTGGTGTCAGTGGCAGGAACAGTGCCCCATCATTGGTATCAGTGGGAGGAATAGTGCCCCATCATTGGTGTCAGTGGGAGGAATGGTGCCCCATCATTGGTGTCAGTGGGAGGAGTAGTGCCCCATCATTGATGTCAGTGGGAGGAATAGTGCCCCATCATTGGTATCAGTGGGAGGAATAGTGCCTCATCATTGGTATCAGTGGGAGGAATAGTGCCTCATCGTCGGTGTCATTACAGGGAATAGTGTCATGTCATTGGTGTCATTAGGAGGAATTGGTATTGCGATTAGTGGGAGGAATAGGATTTCATCATTGGTGTCAGTGTAAGGAATGGTGCCTCATTGCTGGTGTCACTAGGAGAAATAGTGAGTTGTATCTGTGGGAGAAATAGTGACTCAAGGGCCTCATACTGAGAATGTAAGCAAAAGATTGCAACTGGGCCAGCACTGCAGTGAGGAGACTACCGATCCATAACAATGGGAAGAAGTGGGTGGAGCTGGGAACCCCAGTGCATTGTGGAGACTACTGATCCATAACAATGGGAAGTAGTGGGTGGAGCTGGGAACCCCAGTGCAGTGTGGAGACTACCCATCCATAACAATGGGAAGAAGTGGGTGGAGCTGGGAACCCCAGTGCAGTGTGGAGACTACTGATCCATAACAATGGGAAGTAGTGGGTGGAGCTGGGAACCCCAGTGCAGTGTGCTACTGCAGTCTCCCTAGAATGATGCAAACATTCAATGTGTCAATCAACCAGTCAGCCTCCACCTGAAATGTGCTTTGTGGGTATGATATTTATTGTGACGATTATCTGGAAAGCCTTTTGATCTCTAAAAATGTGCAAAACTTTGCTGTAACCCTCTGGTGCCCATCCTGTGACCCTGTGGCCCCGATTGTGCAGCCCCCCGGGGACCCTGCAGCCAGGGGTCTGTACTTCCTTTAGTACTTTTAGTTGATTTCTTTCACAATAAATGACTTTGTTCTGCGTTGTCGTCTTCTATCCTTTATCACTTATGGGGGGTTTTCCCTCTGATCTCTTATAATGGATTTTGCTGAGAGAAATCTGAAATGTGAACCATTTATAATAGCCGTAGGGAGCATTGATCTGTGAAGGGGGTTGTGACACCAGTGATCTCTAGCAGCCTCATGTAACCTTTCCTCAGTCTCTGCCCATAGTCCCTGACCATCTCTTGCAGAGTGCCCACAGACCCTGACCATCTCTTGCAGAGCGCCCATAGTCCCTGACCATCTCTTGCAGAGCTCCCAGAGACCTTGACCATCTCTTGCAGAGTGCCCATAGTCCCTGACCATCTCTTGCAGAGCGCCCATAGTCCCTGACCATCTCTTGCAGAGCGCCCATAGTCCCTGACCATCTCTTGCAGAGTGCCCATAGTCCCTGACCATCTCTTGCAGAGCGCCCATAGTCCCTGACCATCTCTTGCAGAGTGCCCATAGTCCCTGACCATCTCTTGCAGAGTGCCCATAGTCCCTGACCATCTCTTGCAGAGTGCCCATAGTCCCTGACCATCTCTTGCAGAGCACCCATAGTCCCTAGCCATCTCTTGAAAAGCACCCATAGTCCCTGACCATCTCTTGCAGAGTGCCCACAGACCCTGACCATCTCTTGCAGAGTGCCTAGAATCTCTGACCATCTTTTGCAGCATGCCCATAGTCCCTGACCATCTCTTGCAGAGCTCCCACAGTCCCTGACCATCTCTTGCAGAGTGCCTAAAGTCTCTGACCATCTCTTGCAGAGCGCCCATAGTCCCTGACCATCTCTTGCAGAGCGCCCATAGTCCCTGGCCATCTCTTGCAGAGCGCCCATAGTCCCTGACCATCTCTTGCAGAGCGCCCATAGTCCCTGACCATCTCTTGCAGAGCGCCCATAGTCCCTGACCATCTCTTGCAGAGCGCCCATAGTCCCTGGCCATCTCTTGCAGAGCGCCCATAGTCCCTGGCCATCTCTTGCAGAGCACCCATAGACCCTGACCATCTCTTGCAGAGCGCCCATAGTCCTTGGCCATCTCTTGCAGAGCGCCCACAGACCCTGACCATCTCTTGCAGAGCGCCCATAGACCCTGACCATCTCTTGCAGAGCGCCCATAGACCCTGACCATCTCTTGCAGCATGCCCATAGATCCTGACCATCTCTTGCAGCATGCCCATAGATCCTGACCATCTCTTGCAGCATGCCCATAGCCTAACTTGTAGTGTAGCTATAATTTGTAACCTTCTCCCGTTGCAGGTCTGCAGCCTATGCCAGCTCTCTGATGCCTTCCCCTCACCAAATATTATGTGCAGCCCCTTTAGCAATGCCAGGAAGTTGCACTTGTAAATAAGTGGATTACCATTGTTAAAATCGGTTTCCACTCTACTATCGATATTTGGGTCACCAATGGAGAGATTTTCCATGACTTCCAGTCCTGTCCTGAAATGGGGCAGGAAGTGGGATAATAAATTCCCAACATGCACCCAAAACACTGATATATTTTTTTTAATCCCACCCCATTCTCTCCATAGATGGAAGAGTTCTGGATGGAGTTGGGTTTTCGAATATAAAGCTATCCTCCCGAGAAGGGGCTGGAACATGGTGAGCACAGGGATGGAATCGGGGACATGTATGTTCCCACAGAGCGAACGTGACCATGATGCGGCATAAGAGCGCACGAGTTATCCAACATAACAGCACCGCGTTCACTACCACAGAAATTCTAACGGGCTTTTAAAGGCACACATTATATTATCAGAACGAGACAAATGGTGTAGTAAATTGGGGCAATTTTGGGAGCTTTTACGCAGCACCAGATTAGGGATCCACGCTGTCCTCTAATAACCCCGCAATCAGGGAATGATTAAAGTACAATTAACATATCGATGACATCAAACGACTAAGATAATCCAATGTATTACCTGTTTTCTGGTCCGCGTTTTGCCTGTCCGTAACTTGATGTATCTGGCTATTAATTCGTTCCTACCTGAAATAAAAGAACGAATGGGGTCAGTTTACTGGAAGACTCCATCTAAGCTACAATGTGTACACAGATGAAGAACTGAAATGACAAAATGAAAACTCGCCAGTAACGAAACATTGACCAGCTTCCAGTGCGGTTGGCCTTCAACTGAACTTGATTTTGTTCTATATGAATATAGATTTGATAAGTGGCTGGTTCTGTGAATAGGCAGTACATGTATGAAATTACAATTGTTACACTACAGATGTTGTAGGCTCCCCTGACCTGACCCTGGACTTGCCCAAGGCCCTGCCCTGTCTAGACATCCCTGACCCTGCCGTGTCACCCTTGACCTTGTCCTGTCACCAAAGGCCCCAACATCCCCAACCCTGCCCTGTCACCCTTGACCTTGTCCTGTCTTGGCACCAAAGGCCCCAACATCCCTGACCCTGCCCTGTCACCCTTGACCTTGTCCTGTCTTGGCACCAAAGGCCCCAACATCCCTAACCCTGCCCTGTCACCCTTGACCTTGTCCTGTCACCAAAGGCCCCAACATCCCCAACCCTGCCCTGTCACCCTTGAGCTTGCCCTGTCTTAGCACCAAAACCCATGTCCCGACATCCCCAACCCTGCCCTGTGCCAACATCAACACCCCTGTACTTGCCCCATTCCAGAAGCCAAGGCCCTGCTCAGTCTAGACATTCCTGGTCCTGCCCTGTCCTAGCACCCTTGATCTTGCCCTGTCTTAGCACCAAAGCCCATGTCCCGACATCCCCAACCCTGTCCTGTGCCGACATCGACACCCCTGGACTTGCCCAATTTGGCGCGCAAGGCCCTGCCCTGTTCCGTCCTGGCACCCTTGATCTTGCCAAATCTTACTACCCAAGGCCATGCCCAACACCCCCGGCCCTGCCCTGTGCCAACATCGACGCCCCTGGACTTGCCCCTTTCTGGTGCCCAAGGCCCTGCCCTGTCTATACATCCCCAGCCCTGCCTGGTTACGCTTGATCTTGCCCTGTCTTCACACCCACAGTCATGCCCTGACATCTTCAGCCCTGCCCTGTGCCAACATGGACACCCCTGGACTTGCCTGTTCTGGATCCCAAAGTCCTGCCCTGTTCCAGCACCATTAACCATGCCCTGCCTTGGTGCCCAAAGCCATGACCCGACACCCCTGGCCCTGCCCAATCCCGACTCTGACACACCTGGCGCTGCCTGTTCTGACACTGACAGCCCTGGGCCCTGCCCTGTCCCAACAGAGACACCCCAGGACCTGCCCTGTCCCAACCTGGACACCTGCCCTATCCTGTCCTGACTCTCCCAGCCCTGCCCCGTCGCAACACGGACACCCCCGGCCCTGCCCTGTCATGACAAAGATACCCCGGGCCCTGCCCTGTCCCGACAAAGACACCCAAGGCCCTGCCCTGTCCCGACACAGACATCCCAGGCCCTGCCCTGTCCCGACACCCCGGGCCCTGCCCTGTCCCGACACAGACATCTCAGGCCCTGCCCTGTCCCGACACAGACATCCCAGGCCCTGCCCTGTCCCGACACCCCGGGCCCTACCCTGACCCGACTAAGACACCCCAGGCCCTGCCCTTTTTTAAACACAGCCCCCCCCGCCCTGCCCTGTCCCAACACAGACACCCCAGGCCCTGCGCTCTCCCAACACAGACACCCCTCGCCCTGCCCTGTCCCAACACAGACACCCCTCGCCCTGCCCTGTCCCAACACAGACACCCCTCGCCCTGCCCTGTCCCAACAAAGAAACCCCAGACTATGCCCTGTCTTGTCCCTCCTTCCGACACCCCCAGCCCTGCCCAGTCCCGACACTCCTGGCCCGGCCCCGTCCCGACACTCCTGGCCCTGCCCAGTCCCGACACTCCTGGCCCTGCCCAGTCCCGACACTCCTGGCCCTGCCCAGTCCCGACACTCCTGGCCCTGCCCAGTCCCGACACTCCTGGCCCTGCCCAGTCCCGACACTCCTGGCCCTGCCCAGTCCCGACACTCCTGGCCCTGCCCAGTCCCGACACTCCTGGCCCTGCCCAGTCCCGACACTCCTGGCCCTGCCCAGTCCCGACACTCCTGGCCCTGCCCAGTCCCGACACTCCTGGCCCTGCCCAGTCCCGACACTCCTGGCCCTGCCCAGTCCCGACACTCCTGGCCCTGCCCAGTCCCGACACTCCTGGCCCTGCCCAGTCCCGACACTCCTGGCCCTGCCCAGTCCCGACACTCCTGGTCCTGCCCAGTCCCTGCCTATTTTAAATTCTACTGCAATCCTGTGTAATCGGATGAAATGTAGTTGGAATCCTGACAAACTCTAGTCACCTCAGATTCTGCATATTCAGGGAAACGGCGGTGTAGACACAACACGCTCTGCTATCAAGGTAAATATCAAGGGATCTGTCTAACAATGAACTGAACCTCCTGGGCTTTCTGTACAAACAACCTCAGATCTGAATGCAGAACAAAAAAAACGTCATACATACCAGCTAGTACACAACACGGTCCTGCCATGAGATCTATCAATTCATCTAAGATTGTGTCTGAGCGTTCCTGCCTGCCTCTGGAGCTACGACAAGACGGCGATGCCATACACAGCCTTGTGCTTTATAGATATATCCCGAATTACTTTCACAATAAACCGAATAATACCTTCATGATACAACTGCTGATGCCACAGGAGGTTTGCAAGCAAATTTCCAGAATAATGTCCTACTGACGTCATCAGGGCTGGAGGAGGAGATCGGTAAAGAAGCGGACTGATACTTAGGGAGAGGCTCCACCCTTTCCTACTTTATTTACATGCCCATGTCTTTGACCATCTCGTGTAGCATGCCCATAATCTCTGACCATCTCTGGTAGCATGTTCATAGTCTCTGACCATCTCTGGTAGCATGTTCATAGTCGCAGATCATGTCTTGTAGCATGCCCACAATCTCTGACCATCTCTTGCAGTATGCCCATAGTCTTTGACTATCTATTTTATCATACACATAGTTTGCGACCATCTCCTGTAGCATGCCCATAGTCTCAGGCCATCTCCTGTAGCATGCCCATAGTCTCAGGCCATCTCCTGTAGCATGCCCATAGTCTCAGGCCATCTCCTGTAGCATGCCCATAGTCTCAGGCCATCTCCTGTAGCATGCCCATAGTATCTAAAGGTCTTCTGTAGCATGCCCATAGTCTCAGATCATCTCTTGTAGCATTCCCATAATCTCAGACCATCCCTTGTTGCATGCCCATAGTCTCAGACCATCTCCTGGGTCAAGCCCATAGGCTCTGAGCATCTCCTGTAGCATGCCCACAGTCTCTGACCATCTCTTGCAGTATGCCTATAGTCTCTATTTTATCATACACATAGTTTGTGACCATTTCCTGTAGCATGCCCATAGTATCTAAATATCTCCAGTAGCATGCCCATAGTCTCAGACCATCTCTTGTAGCATGCCCATAGTCTCAGACCATCCCTTGTACCATGCCCATAGTCTCAGACCATCCCTTGTACCATGCCCATAGTCTCAGACCATCCCTTGTAACATGCCCATAGTCTCAGATCATCTCTTTTAACTTGCCCATAGGCTCTCAACATCTCCTGTAGCACGCCCACAGTCTCTGACCATCTCTTGCAGTATGCCCATAGTCTCTGACTATCCATTTTATCATACACATAGTCTATGCCCATCTTCTGTAGTATGCCTATAGTCTCTGACTATCTCTTGTAGTGTTCCCATAGTATCAGAGACTATAGGCATGCTACAGGAGATGGTTAGACGCTATGGGAACACTACAAGAGATAGTCAGAGACTATAGGCATGCTGCAGGAGATGGTTAGAGGCTATGGGAACACTACAAGAGATAGTCAGAGACTATAGGCATGCTACAGAAGATGGTCAGACTATCTCTTGTAGTGTTCCCATAGCCTCTGACCATCTCCTGTAGCATGCCTATAGTCTCTGACTATCTCTTGTAGTGTTCCCATAGTCTCTAACCATCTCCTGTAGCATGCCTATAGTCTCTGACTATCTCTTGTAGTGTTCCCATAGCCTCTGACCATCTCCTGCAGCATGCCTATAGTCTCTGACTATCTCTTGTAGTGTTCCCGTAGTCTCTAACCATCTCCTGTAGCATGCCTATAGTCTCTGACTGTCTCTTGTAGTGTTCCCATAGTCTCTAACCATCTCCTGTAGCATGCCTATAGTCTCTGACTATCTCTTGTAGTGTTCCCATAGCCTCTGACCATCTCCTGTAGCATGCCTATAGTCTCTGACTATCTCTTGTAGCGTTCCCATAGCCTCTGACCATCTCCTGCAGCATGCCTATAGTCTCTGACTATCTCTTGTAGTGTTCCCATAGCCTCTGACCATCTCCTGTAGCATGCCTATAGTCTCTGACTATCTCTTGTAGTGTTCCCATAGCCTCTGACCATCTCCTGTAGCATGCCTATAGTCTCTGACTATCTCTTGTAGTGTTCCCATAGCCTCTGACCATCTCCTGTAGCATGCCTATAGTCTCTGACTATCTCTTGTAGTGCTCCAATAGTCTCTAACCATCTCCTGTTGCTTTATATTACCTGAATATTATTGCGCGGCCCTTTGGCAATGTCAGGGGTTGCACTTTTAACCAAGTGGATCACCATTGCACTAACTTTATTCCAGTCTACTGCTATTTTGGTCACCAATCGACAGATTTTCCCCGACGACCTCTCCTACTGAAAGGGGCTGGGAAGTAGGGGGAATACATTTCCAACATGCATTAAAACACTGATAAAAAAAAAAAAATCATTACAGAGATTCTAACCCCTCACCACTCTATCCATAGCTGAAAAAAAAAAAAGTTATGGCTGGAGTTGGGTTGTATTGTGAAGCCGTCCCCCTTAGGTGGTGGAGAATGTGACAATGCCCTATGAAGACCATGGCCTGAGGAGGTGTTTTATAGTTCAACTCCACTTAAAAGTAAAGCACTAAAAAAAACTTGAAACTCCCGCTAAAGTAAACCACAAACACCCCCCACCCCATTCATGTTCCATTCACTTTCAATCTGCTTAGTAAGAAAATCCTTTGTGCACACAAGAGTCCTGCAAGTCAACGAGGAATAAATCGGTTTAAAAGGCAACAAGTCAGGTCCTCTTCATTCAAACAATATAATAAAAAAAAAATAAAAAAATTTGGCTTGTAAAAAATATTCGGGGCAGGTGCTGGGGTAAAGCGCGCACTCACGATGCGGCTGGGGGCTGGGCGCCCTGCGTTTTGTGGAGACAAGCTTGCTGCATAGGATGGGGTGGGGGGGGTCATATGACGTGGGCCAATAAACAGCATCTGGGGACATTCAATTACAGGCCCTCACCCAGCATGCCTGCACTGTAATCTCTACCAGATGAGGCTCAGGCCTCACTATTTTCAATAATTCACACACTGTGTACACATAAACTGACAATAAGGGCATTCATGCGGCCGCCTGATTCGCAGATCAAAGCTCCCAAATGGGCGGCTGTAGGCATGCTTCTGCTGAATAATTCATTCTTTTCACAAGCCTGGAGAAAAAAAAAAATAAAAAATGCTCAGCAGGACTTGGCTGATCGGGTCCCTTTCCTGTGCAGTGCGCTCGGTTCAAAATCTGAAAAGGGGAAGTGGCCTTCTAGGGCCGTACAAGGAGCAAGACAACCAGAAATTCAAAGAGGAGCAAGGTCCAAAAAAAATGAAATAAAAAATAAAAGAAAAAAAATGCTCATCAGGACTTAAAAAATGAAAGAAAGAAAGAGAAAGAAAGAGAGAAAGAAAGAAAGAGAAAGAAAGAGAGAAAGAAAGAGAGAAAGAAAGAGAGAAAGAAAGAGAGAAAGAAAGAGAGAAAGAAAGAGAGAAAGAAAGAAAGAAAGAGAGAAAGAAAGAAAGAAAGAAAGAAAGAAAGAAAGAAAGAAAGAAAGAAAGAAAGAAAGAAAGAAAGAAAAGGAAAAAATAATGTTCATCAGGACTTGGCTGATCGGGTCCCTTTCCTGTGCAGTGTGCTCAGTTCAAAATCTGAAAAGGGGAAGTGGCCTTCTAGGGCGAAACAAGGAGCAAGACAACCAGAAATTCAAAGAGGAGCAAAGTCCAAAAAAAATGAAATAAAAAAATAAATAAAAAGAAAAAAAAATGCTTAGCAGGACTTAAAAAATAAAATTAAATAAAGGAAAAAAAGAAAAAAAATGCTCATCAGGACTTAAAAAATAAAAGAAAGAAAGAAAAGAAAAAGGAGGAAAAAAAATGTTCATCAGGACTTGGCTGATCGGGTCCCTTTCCTGTGCAGTGTGCTCAGTTCAAAATCTGAAAAGGGGAAGTGGCCTTCTAGGGCCAAACAAGGAGCAAGACAACCAGAAATTCAGAGAGGGGCAAGGTCCAAAAAAAATGAAATAAAAAATGAAATAAAAAATAAATAAAAGAAAAAAAAATGCTCATCAGGACTTAAAAAATAAAATTAAATAAAGGAAAAAAAGAAAAAAAATGCTCATCAGGACTTAAAAAATAAAATAAAGAAAAAAAAAAAAAAGGAGGAAAAAAAATGTTCATCAGGACTTGGCTGAACGGGTCCCTTTCCTGTGCAGTGCGCTCGGTTCAAAATCTGAAAAGGGGAAGTGGCCTTCTAGGGCCGTACAAGGAGCAAGACAACCAGAAATTCAAAGAGGGGCAAGGTCCTAAAAAAAATGAAATAAAAAAATGAAATAAAAGAAGAAAAAAAAAATGCTCATCAGGACTTAAAAAATAAAATTAAAGAAAGGAAGAAAAGAAAAAAAAAATGCTCATCAGGACTTGAAAGAAAGAAAGAAAGAAAGAAAATGAAAAAATAATGTTCATCAGGACTATAAAAATAAAAGAAGAAGGAAAAAAAAAAGGGGGACCAAGGCAAAAAAGAAAAAAAAACCAAAAAACTAGTACACAAAAAAGTTAACTCAAAATACAGATAACCACCAGAGGAGAGAAAACCTACACATCTGAAATAAGATCCTGAAAATATTGTTCTGAAAAATAAAAAAAAATGCTCAGCAGGACTTAAAAAATAAAATAAAGAAAAAAAAAAGAAAAAAAAAATGTTCATCTGGACTTGGCTGATCGGGTCCCTTTCCTGTGCAGTGCGCTCGGTTCAAAATCTGAAAAGGGGAAGTGGCCTTCTAGGGCCGTACAAGGAGCAAGACAACCAGAAATTCAAAGAGGAGCAAGGTCTAAAAAAAATTAAATAAAAAATAAAAGAAAAACAAAATGCTCATCAGGACTTAAAAAATAAAATTAAATAAAAGAAAAAAGAAAAACAAATGCTCATCAGGACTTAAAAAAGAAAAAGAAAGAAAGAAAAAGAAAGAAAGAAAGAAAAAGAAAGAAAAAGAAAGAAAGAAAAAAAAAGAAGAGGAAAAAATAATGTTCATCAGGACTTGGCTGATCGGGTCCCTTTCCTGTGCAGTGTGCTCAGTTCAAAATCTGAAAAGGGGAAGTGGCCTTCTAGGGCCGTACAAGGAGCAAGACAACCAGAAATTCAAAGAGGAGCAAGGTCCAAAAAAAATAAAAATAAAATAATAAATAAAAGAAGAAAAAAAAAAAAAAAGGAGGACCAAGGCAAAAAAGAAACAAAAATAAAAAACAATTAGTACACAAAAATGTTAACAACTCAAAATACAGATAACCACCAGAGGAGGGAAAACCTACACATCTGAAATAAAATCCTGAAAATATTGTTCTGAAAAATAAAAAAAAAAATGCTCAGCAGGACTTAAAAAATAAAATAAAATAAAATGAAAGAAAGAAAGAAAGAAAGAAAGAAAGAAAGAAAGAAAGAAAGAAAGAAAGAAAAAAAAAAGGAAAAAAAAATGTTCATCAGGACTTGGCTGATCGGGTCCCTTTCCTGTGCAGTGCGCTCGGTTCAAAATCTGAAAAGGGGAAGTGGCCTTCTAGGGCCGTACAAGGAGCAAGACAACCAGAAATTCAAAGAGGGGCAAAGTCCAAAAAGAATAAAATAAATAAATAAATAAAAGAAGAAAAAAAAAAAAAAAAGGGGGACCAAGGGAAAAAAGAAACAAGAAAAAAAAAACCTAGTACACAAAAATTTTAACAACTCAAAATATAGATAACCACCAGAGGAGGGAGAACCAACACATCTGAAATAAAATCCTGAAAATACTGTTCTCAAAGAACAAAAAAAAAATACAAACAAACCCATAATCATTACATGCTGGAAAACGTAACACTGGCCTAACAGGTTTACTCATTGAAAATACACTCCGTTTTTTTTTTTAGTTTTTTTTTTTTATGTGAAAGCAGAACTAGCAGACAAAAGCAACCCTTTTAACCTGCCAAAGGATTTGCTATTCTGTTCATCCAGCTCTGTGATCCAGGAACCCCTGCCAGATAGCACAGCTAGATTTCACTTTCAGTGGAGCAGCGGCACAGCTGGGACCTAAACAAGCCTTCAGTCTCAGGAAAATGAAAGAGAAGCAACAGCCGACTGATGAGATGTCAATTCTTCCCAGACCTCCTGCTGGTATGCTCCCTGTGTGCACTACAGCAGGGCCTGGCCTTTCCTCTTCCAGTGCTTTTGGGTAAAGCAACAGGTTTCTTTAAGGCTCCATGCACACCGGCTTACAAATCGCTGCATCTACAGGAGTTTCGTGTTTTGCCTGTAGAAGCAGCTCAGTGGTTACCCTAGGGGGTCCATGCACATTAGGACGATTAGAGGCAGGAGAAAAAAACCCTTCTGGTTTGCGTTTTTGATGGGAGGAGTCTGGCAGAAAAAGAACGCTAAACTCTCCTAAGCGCGCCTAAACTGTGTAAAAAACCCTCTATATGTGCGTTTTTTTTCTGCCAAGGGAACTGGTGTTTTTTTTTTTTAAGCCCAGTGTGAATGGAGCCTAAGGCCTGCATCCCAGACAGCACTGGTTCCTTTACTCCCTTGCAGGTCAAGAAGTCCTGTCCAAGTCAATCTAGCAGCCTCTCTCAACCGATGTACCCAGAGGAATGTCTGATATAACTTTCAGGTCCCAGGAAACCCCCGCTAAAATACATTTATCAGGACTCATTGGGAAATGCCCCTTACAATGGTGATCACTGGGATGAAAGTTCTCGACATTGGTGGTCAGTGGGAAGAATGTCCCTTACATTTGGGGTCAGTGGGAAGAATGTCCCTTACATTGGTGGTCAGTGGGAAGAATGTCCCTTACATTGGGGGTCAGTGGTAAGAATGTCCCTTACATTTGGGGGGCCATGGGAAGAATGCTCCTTACATTGGGAATCAGTGGGAAGAATGTCCCTTACATTGGTGGTCTGTGGGAAGAATGTCCCTTACATTGGTGGTCAATGGGAAGAATGTCCCTTACATTGGGGGTCAGTGGGAAGAATGTCCCTTACATTGGGGGTCAGTGGGAAGAATGTCCCTTACATTGGGGGTCAGTGGGAAGAATGTCCCTTACATTGGTGGTCAGTGGGAAGAATGCTCCTTACATTGGTGGTCAGTGGGAAGAATGTCCCTTACATTGGTGGTCAGTGGGAAGAATGTCCCTTACATTGGTGATCAGTGGGAAGAATGTCCCTTACATTGGGGGTCAGTGGGAAGAATGTCCCTTTCATTGGTGGTCAGTGGGAAGAGCTTCCCTTACACATAGCTAAAGTGATCATTGGCGTCATGCCACTGGCTCTGCCAAATGTCATTGCACCTGGAACTATGCAGACACCATCAAAAAGAGGTCAATCAGCCACAGCTTAAAGCACCCCTAGCAACTTCTGTAGGAATCCAAGAGTTCTGTAGAACCCTAGCGAAGAATGGCGGCACAAGGCTGCTAACCATCTCTCTGCCCTCATTTGACTGCTCTGGGTCCACCACAAAGCCCCATCAATGTCATGAAAGGAACGTGCCCTTCCATAATCGGAAGTACAAAGTACAGAGTGGGATGGAGAAGAATTGGTGCAAAAGTGTCTTGTGGGGGGGGAACCTTTACAAGTTCTCATATGCAAGAGCTACAAAGGAGAGCTATGCTATGTTCTGATTATTGCATATAAATTTCAGGTATTACTATTATTATTACACAGGATTTATATATTATTATTATACAGGATTTATATATTATTATTATTATACAGGATTTATATATTATTATTATTATTATTATACAGGATTTATATATTATTATTATTATTACACAGGATTTATATATTATTATTATTATACAGGATTTATATATTATTATACAGGATTTATATATTATTATTATACAGGATATATATTATTATACAGGATTTATATATTATTATACAGGATTTATATATTATTATACAGGATTTATATATTATTATTATACAGGATATATATTATTATACAGGATTTATATATTATTATTATACAGGATTTATATATTATTATTATTATTATACAGGATATATATATTATTGTTATTATTATTCAGGATTTATATATTATTATTATTATACAGGATTTATATATTATTATTATTATTATTCAGGATTTATATATTATTATTATTATACAGGATTTATATATTATTATTATTATACAGGATTTATATATTATTATTATTATTATTCAGGATTTATATATTATTATTATTATACAGGATTTATATATTATTATTATACAGGATTTATATATTATTATTATTATTATACAGGATTTATATATTATTATTATTATTATACAGGATATATATTATTATTATACAGGATTTATATATTATTATTATTATACAGGATTTATATATTATTATTATTATACAGGATTTATATATTATTATTATACAGGATTTATATATTATTATTATTATTATACAGGATATATATTATTATTATACAGGATTTATATATTATTATTATTATTATACAGGATATATATTATTATTATACAGGATTTATATATTATTATTATTATACAGGATTTATATATTATTATTATTATACAGGATTTATATATTATTATTATTATACAGGATTTATATAACGCCAACAGTTTGCTCAGCGCTGTACAATATAAGTAATCACTGCCAGGGGCGGACTGACAACTCATGAGGCCCCTGTGTCCTTGCCCACACTCAAAGCACACCCAAAAAAGCCTACAAAAAGGTACCAGAGGCATTTCATGGGGCCCCCTACCGACCCCGGGCCCTAGGGCAATGGCTTAGTGCTGGAATGGTCAGTCCACCCCTGATCACTGCGTCCATAGCTGAAAATGTATACTAAAAGCTAGAATTTTCTTGATACATTCTTTCTTCTTTATACAGCCCTACACTATGAATTGTAGATCAAGGTATTACCGTTGGGTATAAACACCGGCGTTGGGTAAGGATCAAGCCTCCCGTCACCAAAGTCCGATTCTATATCTGCATGTGTGAATATTTGTTTTTACCCCCCCCCCCCCTTTCTCTCCTTTCAGGGTTTAAAATCGAAATGAAAAGGTATCGCACGTTTCCAGGGCTTTGTTCGATTGTGTGAAGGTTTCATGGCTGTCAGTCAGCGGCGGCACAGCAGCATGAACTAGGGGTGACCTCCCCTTGTAGAGAAAGCATTCTGCTAGCCAGCTGTGCGTTGTGTACTCTGCATTATTCACAAAGCTTTCCTCTCCACCACAATGATCCGCACAACTTCTAAAACTCATCAATTGTTATTTAAACCCTGCCTATTAAAAGGACGGGGCGCTGCAGCCTTTGTGGACCCCGTCCCTGCAGCAGCTGACACTTGGTTCCCTGACAAATCCAATTTAACAGGGACAAGGCACTTGAGGCAGCTTCATTTAAAGATGGCAACGCGCTGCTGGAAAAGGGGGTTAATGAATATCCGACGCCTGCCGAGCTAGTGTGCCGATATGCTAATATGTATATTCGCACCTATCATCCCAGGAAATCAACTGTTAAACGCCATGGCAGCTGCCGTCTGTGTGTTCTAGAATGCAAATATTTTCTTTATAATCTTTTTTTTTTTTATTGGACATTCCTCTTATGTGATAATAGGGGATATCAGATGGACATAACCCGCGGTCTAAGCTGTAGACTTTTTTTTTGCGAGAGGTTGGCTGCGCATTTGCAATTCTTTTTATAGGCTAACATAGATCTAAACCCCGTAAAACTGTAAAAAGAAAAAAAAGAAAACAAAAACTCAAAGGCCTAGTGCAGGCCTGTGTGTCCTATTGTAGGCCTGTGTGTCCCGTTGTAGGCCTGCGTGTCCCGTTGTAGGCCTGCGTGTCCCGTTGTAGGCCTGCGTGTCCCGTTGTAGGCCTGCGTGTCCCGTTGTAGGCCTGCGTGTCCCGTTGTAGGCCTGCGTGTCCCGTTGTAGGCCTGCGTGTCCCTTTGTAGGCCTGCGTGTCCCAGTGTAGGCCTGCGTGTCCCATTGTAGGCCTGCGTGTCCCAGTGCAGGCCTGCGTGTCCCATTGTAGGCCTGCGTGTCCCAGTGCAGGCCTGAGTGTCCCGTTGCAGGCCTGCGTGTCCCAGTGCAGGCCTGCGTGTCCCAGTGCAGGCCTGCGTGTCCCAGTGCAGGCCTGCGTGTCCCAGTGCAGGCCTGCGTGTCCCGTTGCAGGCCTGCGTGTCCCAGTGCAGGCCTGCGTGTCCCAGTGCAGGCCTGAGTGTCCCGTTGCAGGCCTGCGTGTCCCGTTGGAGGCCTGCGTGTCCCTGTGCAGGCATGCGTGTCCCGTTGCAGGCCTGCGTGTCCCGTTGCAGGCCTGCGTGTCCCGTTGCAGGCCTGCGTGTCCCGTTGCAGGCCTGCGTGTCCCGTTGCAGGCCTGCGTGTCCCCTTGCAGGCCTGCGTGTCCCATTGCAGGCCTGCGTGTCCCATTGCAGGCCTGCGTGTCCCATTGCAGGCCTGCGTGTCCCATTGCAGGCCTGCGTGTCCCATTGCAGGCCTGCGTGTCCCATTACAGGCCTGCGTGTCCTATTGTAGGCCTGTGTGTCCTATTGTTTATTTTTACAGTTTTATGGGTTTTTATCTATGCTAACAAAAAAAAAACAAAAAACAAGCGAACAGCAGGATGCAAGGGCCTAGTACATTACCAAAAACCTTCCATTATAATAATGCCTGGTGTTTCAGATATATAGGGTCTTGTTTAGGCACTTGCTGTTATAGGGTGACAACGCTCTGGACGGTCTCTCAATAGCTCACTTGCGTTGTCAACCTGTCACGAGCACCCCGGTTGTGACTACAAGCGGCTATTATGCATAGGACAGCCCATTTCTGATCACACTGACACCGGAATGGCTTGTGCACGTTGGCATACTGGGGCATGGAACACAAAATACACCTGTATTTCTGAGCCTGGGAGCTGCATACAGTTGTCTGTACAAATGAACTAAAGGATTCATCTGTATGTGTGTATACACAGTTACGAGCGTAAACATGCTGATGTGTACAGGCATATGCCCCTGGTGCACATAGTGTGTGTCCAGGGGTGTACGCTGTGCGTATATTTAGGCTTGGAGCTGTTCATACCATTGTACAGACATATCCCTGAACACTGTGGCCCACGGACACTGGAATACACCTGTATTTTCCAATGTATCCCCCATCAGGCCCATGTGCGCGAGCCATGAATTTGTAACCTTGCAAGGTAAGAGGTTGCAGCAGGGGCTGATCTGTGTCAGACATTTGTAAACACAGCCAAGAGCTGCACAGACACCGTGGGGTTGATTTACTAAAGGCAAAAAGACTGTTCATTTGTACCCTCCAAGGACATTTGCTCCAGAGGCTTAGCAAATGAAGGGAAGCTCTGAATACCTTCATGATCTAGTCATGTGCAAGCAAAAATGTGTTTTTTTAAATTTTCCTTGCATGTGATTGGGTATTCTTCGTAGAGTGAGGCTTCCCCTCATTTACTAAGGTCTGGAGCAAATGCCCTTGCAGAGTGCAACTGAACTTGCAAGGGGCACATTCTGTTTGCGTTTAGTAAATCAACCCCCAGGATTTACATGATGGTGTGATTTCTGAGCCGGCATCTCAGTCCAGGACATAGATGGTAATTCTGGATGATGCCTGAACAAAGATCACTCTGTCCTTTAGGAGCGAAAAGCAAGGGGGGGGGGTTGTGTTTTATTTTGGCCTACTAGCAGCTTTTACATATTGTGGTACTAAAAGGGAAAGAAAAAAAAATCTGTCAACAACCTATAAGCATCTACACTTCATATTACAAGCTTGGCATGGAGGGCCACCTTACCTACAAGCTTGGCATGGAGGGCCACCTTACCTCCAAGCTTGGCATGGAGGGCCACCTTACCTCCAAGCTTGGCATGGAGGGCCACCTTACCTCCAAGCTTGGCATGGAGGGCCACCTTACCTCCAAGCTTGGCATGGAGGGCCACCTTACCTCCAAGCTTGGCATTGAGGGTCACCTTACCACCAAGCTTGGCATGGAGGACCACCTTACCTCCAAGCTTGGCATGGAGGACCACCTTACCTCCAAGCTTGGCATGGAGGACCACCTTACCTCCAAGCTTGGCATGGAGGGTCACCTTACCACCAAGCTTGGCATGCAGGGTCACCTTACCTCCAAGCTTGGCATGCAGGACCACCTTACCTCCAAGCTTGGCATGCAGGGCCACCTTACCTCCAAGCTTGGCATGCAGTGCCACCTTACCTCCAACCTTGGCATGGAGGTCCACCTTACCGCCAACCTTGGCATGGAGGTCCACCTTACCGCCAACCTTGGCATGGAGGTCCACCTTACCGCCAACCTTGGCATGGAGGTCCACCTTACCGCCAACCTTGGCATGGAGGTCCACCTTACCGCCAACCTTGGCATGGAGGCCCACCTTACCTCCAAGCTTGGCATGGAGGCCCACCTTACCTCCAAGCTTGGCATGGAGGACTACCTTACCTCCAAGCTTGGCATGGAGGACTACCTTACATCCAAACTTGGCAAGGAGGGCCACCTTACCTCCAAGCTTGGCAAGGAGGACCACCTTGCCTCCAAGCTTGGCATGGAGGTCCACTTTACCTACAAGCATGACATGGAGGCCTACCTTACCTCCAAGCTTGGCATGGAGGTCCACTTTACCTACAAGCATGGCATGGAGGTCCACCTTACCTACAAGCATGGCATGGAGGCCTACCTTACCTCCAAGCTTGGCATGGAGGTCCACCTTAGAACCCTACCTGAAAATACAATTATCTAGAAAAAGAAAAAAAGTTTTTCCCATAAGTAAAAGCATGAAAGGAAGATAGCAGGAGCAGACTATACATCTGTCTGTACATTTTATGAAAAATATGAACAACCACTGCACAAGTTTTACATCAAACAAACGTGGGCTGATCATATTCCTATTATTCAGTATTATTTTCTTTGAATACAACATATTTTGTTTGGAAGCACATCTCCTGCCTTCTGGTTTTGTGGCCAAAGAGGAGCCATTTATACAATGCCAGAACCCGGTAACATGTGAGAGCAGGCCTTCATAGCCTATAGGCGAGAAGAGAACATCTCAAAAATGCAACTAGACACTGCTTCCTTTCCATTTTTAGTTATGAGCAGGAATCCTTTGCGGGAGTGCGCTTACATGAACAACATAAAAAAACGCAGCTGCCAACAATGTTGTCATTTTTTTTCTAAAAATTCACTCTTAGGATGGAGGAAAAACAAAGGCAGGAGGTTTCAGTATTAAAATTATCCAGACAATTTTTTGAATACAAGTTAAAAATCGATTTGATTCTAATTTCTATAAGATGCAGTAGGCCATCAATAGGCCATCAGTATGCAATCAATAGGCCATCAGTAGGCCATCAGTAGGCCATCAGTAGGCCATCAGTAGGCCATCAACAGGCCATCAACAGGCCATCAGTAGGCCATCAGTAGGCCATCAATAGGCCATCAACAGGCCATCAATAGGCCATCAATAGGCCATAAGTATGCCATCAGTAGGCCATCAGTATGCCATCAGTAGGCCATCAGTAGGTCATCAATAGGCCAATAAATCCAAAATGTTTGTTTTTTTTAAATAAATATTCAGTGGGATACAACATCTAACGTGTTTCAGGGGTTCAGACACTCAACCTTCATCAGGGCTTATGTTATGTAACCTCAAATATGACCGGACACAACTGGATAGTCGTATGTATATAATCAGTATATAATGTATATAATCCTACCACCAGCAGTTTGTACTATGTCAACTAAATCTAAAATATTTTTATGAAATATTCAATTAAATAAGAGGTGACATGTTTTGGGCCTCCCCAAACCCCCCTCCCCCCCCACCGGTACTTACCTCCGATGATGCTGAGCTGTCAGTGCCCATGCAGGAGCAGGGATTTAAGATCTCTGCTCTTCTCCCTGCGATGCTTCCGGGACAGACTGGAGTCAGAATTGGTCCTTCTTGGAAGCACTGCACCAAGGAAGAGGGAAAAGAGAAGGAACTTCAAATCCCCGGACTGCTGAACCAGCCAAGTGGGCACCGACAACTCAGCAACCCTGGAGGTAAGTACAGAGGGAACGGGGCGGTAGGGAAAATAGATGGTGATATTTCACCATTTCATTTTGTTCTGTAAAGGTGAACACTTTAGCATCACTGGAGGTAAGTAAAGCGAAGACCGGGGGGAGGGTAAGGCTGTACGCAGGGGCAGACTGACCATTGAGGAACTCGGGCACTGCCCGAGGGCCCAGGGTCAGTACAGGGCCCCATGAGATTTCCCTGGTACCTTTCATAGGCTTTTTTGGGTGTGGTTTGAGTGTTGGCAAGGACACAGGGGCCCCATGATCCCCTATTGCCCGGGGGCCCCATGAGTTGTCAGTTCGCCCCTGGCTGTACGGTTCCCCTTTTCATCTTTCTTTCCTCCAGAGGTAAACACTTTAAAGGAAAACTACATAATAGAATCAATTTTGGAGAGGAAAGACAGAAAAAAAAACAAACAAACAAAAAAAAAAAAACAGAATGCTACAAAAATTTATATTTTATTTTACCAAAGAAAACACATTTTTTGAAAAATCTTTGGGTCAAATTGAAAACCATTTAACAAGGATAAGACAAAAAAAAAAAAGCTCAATTTTGTTTCCGAAAAAAAAAAATTCCGTAACTCCAAACAATTTACTCCACCAGCAAAAGGTTAAACCGTAAACCCGCCAATCCAAATAACCGCGATCGATAAAGCAGCAGCTGTGATTATTTTTTTTGCAGCCACACCAGTAAAATAATGCAACTCATGCGTAGGAAACAATACGCATGTGTTGTGCATTGTGTGCGCGCACAATATTTTTGTAACCTTGACAGCAAAATGTTTGTTCGAGGGGCTGAGCAGGTTTCTTCCCCGGTTAACGAAGTAGATAATTTTTTTTCTCTCTGCGATCTCTTTGAGCAGAACGCAAGGACACTCGCAAGCCTGAAAATAAAATAAAGCTTTTTTTTTTTTTTTTTTCCGCTGCCAATATTTTATATTTTGCCTTTGTGAATACACAGGTTTATACATCACGCCGCACAATAAAAGCGTTATGTAAAAATGTCTTCTTTAAAGGAAAAAAAAAAATCCAAACAATAAGAACCAAGGACACAATTCCTTTACCGGAGTACATGCAAGAAAAACTATTGGTTATTTCAACGGCTTCTTCCCTTTAAAAATTTTTTTTTTCCTTTTATGTTTAACCGAACAATGAATATAAAAACTGACAAGGTGCCATCACAACATAGCCTTAGTTGGTAGTAAAGAACATTAGCTTTCATAAAAAAAAATATCTGATAGAACTTTTAAAAGTGTCATCTAAACGTGAACCCTGTTCAAGCTACTTGAGTCGTTTTTTCTTTCTTCTGGTAGAAATCCATGGAGCTTTCCACCTAGATGAGCGTTTCTCAACCACTTTTGCCCAGTGGAACCCTTAAAAATGATTTCCATGTCCTAAACTCCAGCTAAAACCTTGGCGGTGAGAAGAAAACATGCCCAGTACTGGACTAAATGCCACCCTTTACAGACCGCTAAAATGATATGAGGTGTCCTGCTGCTGGAAATTATGTGGGCACCATTCATTGGGAGGTCTATCAATGACCGCTCAAGGATGCCCTAGCAACTTCCGGAGGAACATTAGTTGAGAATAGCTGATCTAGATCAGTGTTTCTCAACCTTTTTTTAGTCAAGGCACCCTTTAAAATTATGGACAGTCTCGAGACACCCTTTAAAATTATGGACAGTCCCGTGGCACCCTTTAAAATTATGGACAGTCTCGAGACACCCTTTAAAATTATGGACAGTCCCGAGGCACCCTTTAAAATTATGGACAGTCCCGAGGCACCCTTTAAAATTATGGACAGTCTTGAGGCACCCTTTAAAATTATGGACAGTCCCGAGGCACCCTTTAAAATTATGGTCAGTTTCGAGACACCCTTTAAAATTATGGACAGTCTCGAGACACCCTTTAAAATTATGGACAGTCTCGAGACACCCTTTAAAATTATGGACAGTCCCGAGGCACCCTTTAAAATTATGGACAGTCCCGAGGAACCCTTTAAAATGATGGACAGTCCCGAGGCACCCTTTAAAATGATGGACAGTCCCGAGGCACCCTTTAAAATTATGGACAGTCCCGAGGCACCCTTTAAAATTATGGACAGTCTTGAGGCACCCTTTAAAATTATGGACCGTCCCGAGGCACCCTTTAAAATTATGGACCGTCCCGAGGCACCCTTTAAAATTATGGACAGTCCCGAGGCACCCTTTAAAATTATGGACCGTCCCGAAGCACCCTTTAAAATTATGAACAGTCTTGAGGCACCCCATTCTAAAAGAGGGTTCCTCAAGACTGTCCATAATTTTAAAAGTGCACCCCATTTTAACATGTGAAAAGCTATTCTAATAGTTTTATAGAACACAGCAACATCCACACATGTAGGAAACCCAACATTAGAGGGGATTCGTTCTTCCAAAGCAAATACACTTCTGCACACTGGTACTGACTAGTATTCCAGTGTTTCTCTTCTCCTTCAGTTTTTTTCCATCACTGAGCTAATGTGACCACAGCAATGATGGAATGGGGAGGGTCAAACTAGGATGCTGTGCAGGCAGCTGACATCCTCCTTATCAACTGATGTCATTGGTTGTCAGGACGTCGGCGGCTAGAAGGTCGTAATGGTGCACAATGAAAACCTGCGGCTCGGTGTAACTAAAAGGGAGGTGTGTTCCACCCGCTGGCATGGATCCAAGTTTTGGGCAAGTTTTAGGCATTTTGCCAAGGCACCCCTGAAGAAACCTCAAGGCACCCCTGAAGAAACCTCAAGGCACCCTGGTTGAGAAAGGCTGATCTAGATGCATAGCATTTATGTGTATTCAGAAAGCATCAAGGAGGAGCCCGTCTGGCTATGGGGAGAATACTACTGAAACCAGGGGCCCATCTCAACAGTGATTAAACAATTATAAAAACAACGGTGGCGCTACCTACTACCTAATGCCAATTGTAATGTCAAAGCGCTCCGTGCAATCAATGTGAATTTAAAAAAAATAAATATATAACTGAACAAAAAATGTGTTAAATTGTTCAAAAGGCGAATCCAACTTTATATGACAAAATGCAAAAGAAGTGCGCAATCAAGAACATGCATTGAAAAGTGCTTCCAAGCTGCAAAGTGCCAACTTCTTCAACCCTCGTTAAGTGCTGCTGCCTTCCAAGGTGCCCCCATAGTTGTCCAGTAGTGCAGTTGACTCCTTGTATGATAAGAAGGGTAACATAAGCACAATGTATCCCAGGATCACTCCTTTACAAACTGCTCCAGTGTCAGGAAATGACACCATTGGGCAATTTTGACTACCTTCTTCTGAGTACTGCTTAGACCAGCAATGGGCAAACTACGGCCCGGCGGACCTTTTAATCCGGCCCGCGGAGCGTGGCAAACATTGGCTGTCAGGATGTAGGCGGGGCAGCGTGACGAACTCCTCTCCTCTCACAGTCCGCCCTGAAGACCGGAACGGCGCGGGAACACGGCGAGAGGAACGCGCGGAGCAAAGGTAAGTGAATTGACACAATATGGGGAATGAATTACTATAGGGGGGATGAATTACTATATGGGGGATGAATTACTATATGGGGGATGAATTACTATATGGGGGATGAATTACTATATGGGGGATGAATTACTATATGGGGGATGAATTACTATATGGGGGATGAATTACTATGGGGGATGAATTACTATATGGGGGATGAATTACTATAGGGGGGGTGAATTACTATATGGGGGATGAATTACTATATGGGGGATGAATTACTATATGGGGGATGAATTACTATATGGGGGATGAATTACTATATGGGGGATGAATTACTATATGGGGGATGAATTACTATGGGGGATGAATTACTATAGGGGGGATGAATTACTATATGGGGGATTAATTACTATGCTTACTATGGATGGCATGGTAGTGGCTGGGCCGGCCAGCAGCTAGTCCGGCCCCCGGGTCCAATATATGAACCCATTGCGGCCCTCAAGTTTGCCCACCCCTGGCTTAGACCTTGAAGAAGGGGACATACCCCAAAAGCTTGTCCTCAAAATTGTATGTTAGCGCAAATAAAAAAAGTATCACGGACAGTACTCAATTGTTTCTGACTACCTTCTTGCAATGCTCAGACTCTTCAATGCCCCTTCCAAGATGCCTCTAAAGCATGCTCACTCAAGAGAGGTAGTTGACTCCTTGTATAAGAAGATCAATACACGCTTGGTGTATCCCAGGGTCACTCCTCCACATACTGCTCCACTGAAGGTGGTCACAACTGTCCAGAGGTGCAATTTCCTGACAGTGGAGCAGTACGAGGAGGAGTGATTCTGGGATGCATTGAACATATATTGACCTTCTTATCATACAAGGGGTCAACTACCTCTAAAGTTGGCCATATTTGTCCAGTGGTGTAGTTGAACCCTTGTACGATAAGAAGGTCAATATATGTTCAATGCATTACAGAATCGCTCCTCCACGTACTGCTCCACTGTCAGGAAATTACACCACCGGGCAATTATGACCGCCTTCTTGCAAAACGCAGACTCCTCAACCTCCCGATAAGTGCTGCTGCCCTCCAAGGTGCCCCAAAAGCATGATCACTCAACAGAAGTAGTTGACCCCTTGTATGAAAAGAAGGTAAATATATGTGCAATGCATCCCAGGATCACTCCTTTACATACTGCTGCACTGTCAGGAAATGACACCTTTTGACAATTATGACCACCTTCAGAGGTAGTTAACCCTTTGTATGATCATCAGGTCAATATACACTCAATGTATCCCAAGATTATTCCTTCACATACTGCTCCACTGTCAGGAAATTACACCGCTGGGCAATTATGGTCACCTTCATGCAATGCTCAGACTTCCAGGTGCTGCTGCCTTCCAAGATGCCCCAAAATCATGCTCACTCACAAGTGGAAGTTGAACCCTTTTATGATAAGGTGGTCAATATACGCTCAATGTGTCCCAGGCTGCTGCTCCACTGCCAGAAAATGACACCACTGAACAACAGTGAAAAATGTTGTCGCTTCGCATACGAACGACTGATTTTGTATGCGGCGGTATGACGTTCATACGAAAAAAATCTATCAAGCGCTATCACGCATGAGCGGAAACAGAAGATGACCCGGATGTTTATGTCCGAGGAATCTTCGTAAACACGAACGGAAAATCCAAATTTTTAAAAGTCGATTGGCCCAATGAGAAGATGAAACTGGAATTCTGCAGATTATATTTTATGTATCATTATTTATGTATATGGGTCATGGGGCAGCACGGTGACAAAATGGTTAGCACTTCCGCCTGGCAGAACTGGGGTCACTGGTTCAAATCCTGACCACAGCATCACCTGCCTGGAGTTTGCATGTTCTCCCTGTGCCTGCGTGGGTTTCCTCTGTGTACTCCGGTTTCCTCCCACTCTCCAAAGACATGCTGGAAGGTTGATTGGCTCCTGTCTAAATTGTCCCTAGTATGTGTATGTATGAATGTGAGTTAGGGACCTTAGATTGTACACCCCTTGAGGGTTAGGGACCTTAGATTGTACACCCCTTGAGGGTTAGGGACCTTAGATTGTACACCCCTTGAGGGTTAGGGACCTTAGATTGTACGCCCCTTGAGGGTCAGGGACCTTAGATTGTACGCCCCTTGAGGGTCAGGGACCTTAGATTGTACACCCCTTGAGGGTCAGGGACCTTAGATTGTACGCCCCTTGAGGGTCAGGGACTGATGTGAATGTACAATATATATGCAAAGTGCTGCGTACATTGATGGCGCTATATAAGTACCTGAAATATTAATAAATAATATTATACTCATTGCTGGTCATTGTTGTGTATATCGATCGTTCTGGCCGGAAGGGCGTGGCTACAAGGTCACATGCACACCGCATCACTTCCACAGAAGACGTCAACACTACGTATTGCCCGACAAACAATTTTTTTTTTTAGATTGGTTAATGAGGGCCACGATTTCGCACAACGCCTCTCGGTCTTCGGATGACCGATGGGTCGATTTTCTAATCGTGTATTCCCACCTTGAGACTTTATGGGCCCTGAATGTGAGACTGAAAAAAAAAATCGAAGGACCCTCTTTTGCAGTTCTTGGGATTAGTAGCTGCACAGCACAGAATCCCATGGCATATGTCACAAGCAGAGGTACTGTGAAAAACCTGCTGGATTTTGCTGCCACCAATGAATTAAAGTTAAATGGAGTAGTCTTTCTAAAACACAGTTCTATCATTCTCTAGAAGGCTTCTGCCCAGAGGTGGACTGGCCATTTGGAAACTCAGGCACTGCCTGAGGGCCCAGGGTCAGTAGGGGGCCCCATGAGATGCCCCTGGTACCTTTTTCATAGGCTTTTTTGAGTTTGGGCAAGGAGACAGGGGCCCCATGAGTTGTCAGTCCGCCCCTGCTTCTGCCTAATATCCTAAATTCCTGTCAGGGGCGGACTGACAACTCATGGGGCCCCCGGGCAATAGAGGATCATGGGGCCCCGGTATCCTTGCCCAAACTCAAAAAAGCCTATGAAAAAGATACCAAGGGCATCTCATGGGGCCCCCTACTAACCCCGGGCCCTCGGGCAGTGCCCGAGTTTCCAAATGGTCAGTCCGCCCCTGATTCCTGTATCCAGCAGCCCAAATTGGATCCAAATATTGTCCACGCTGGGAAAAATTTGCTACAAATAGAAAAAATTGTGTTGTCCAAACCACCAAGATTTTCTGGCACATTGATTTTTTTTTTTTTTTTCACGAAAAGAAAGGTTGCCCTGGAAAGTCACCAGTCATATCGCAATGTATTCTTCTATTAAACGGAACAATGCCTGTAGAATCTTGACGGCGAATGGCCTCAGGACAACGAAAGGAAAAAAAAAAATGATTGTCAATGTAGAAAAATGACTGACCTAATCACTACTCTGAGTGCATTCATGACTCATTTACTAATCAGAATTGCCCTTTTTTACGAAGCCGATGGAACAGAAAAACCACCTGCGTTGCTTCAAAACAAAAAACATTTAAAAAAAAGTGGAAAAATAACATCGATTGGCAACAGTGAGAAAAAAAAAATCCTATAAAAAAAAAAAAAAAAGACAATCTGATACATGACATTTTCCTTTAAGTCTGCTGCAAATGTATAATTTAATCGAGCTGGTTGATGAATCTTCACATCCTAATCAAGTATCCACAAACAGAAAATTAATTGGAGCCCAGTAAGTGCAAACAAGTCCTCCATGCAAACAAGATGCAATGGGGGAGATTTACTAAAACTGGAGCACTCACAATCCGGGGCAGCTGTGCATGGCGGCCAATCAGCTTCTTCAATTAGGCTTTGGCAATGAAACCTGGAAGCCGATTGGTTTCTACGCAGACCTGCGCCAGATTTGGCACCATGCAGTTTTAGTAAATCAACCCCAAAGTGTTGTCACCCTATAACAGGAAGTGCCTGAACAAGAGGCTTCATGGCAGGATCACCAGGGATTATTTTATAGTTAGTTGCCAAATTAAAACTATTGAAGATTATCTTTGAAAATGACAAATATGTTGAAGCTTTTATGAGTTTTTTTCTGAATATTTGAATTTCAAATTTAATTATTTCTAGCTTACTCCTGATCCTAAAGTGATTGTAAATGCATAGTTTTTATTTAAAAAAAATACCCGTGCAGGGGCGGACTGACAACTCATGGGACCCCCGGGCAATAGGGGATCATGGGGCCCCTGTGTCCTTGCCCAAACTCAAAAAAGCCCATGAAAAAAGGTACCAGGGGCATCTCATGGGGCCCCCTATTGACCCCGGGCCCTCGGGTAGTGCCCGTGTTTCCAAATGGTCAGTCCGCCCCTGTACCCGTGTTATACTCCCCTGCTCTGTGTAAAGGTTTTGCACAGAGCATCCCCTATCCTCCTCTTCTCAGGTCCCCTTGCTGAGTGCCTCCATAGCAAGCCGCTTTCTATGAGGGCACTCGTGTGTGCTTGCTCCTGCGGCTGTGTCTGAGCCAATCAGAAGGGAGACAGCTGATCCAGTGCACATTGCTGGATCGAGATCAGGCTCAGGTAAGTATTGGGGGAGCTGCATACTGAAGGTTAGAATGTACGAAGCTATAAAAAAAGAAAGCCTTCAGCCTCACCCATAAGTCTCTGGTTCACGAAGATTACCGAGACCCACCTTGTGGAGGAACAGATGGCCTCGGTTGATCATATGGAGGAACACTTTTGGAAAACATGGTTTTACTGGTCCCAATTCATCTGCACTACTGAATACAACAAGCACTTGGGAGTTTCAATTCCCTATTTTGACTGTAGGAATGCCCTCTTGTGAATGGGGGGCTACCAGTCGGTGTGCCACACCCTTACCTTGGCTGGCCTATTGGGCTGGCCCATCAGCCTACCTTTTCTACCTCATTCCCCCACTCCCCTTCCAATCCTTCTACCCCCCCCCTTTCCCGCCCCCACCTCCGAACATCTTAAATTGGTAGCAAACATAATGTAGCCTTTATTAAATGTTACAATACAACAGATATGATGTCATTCAATCGTAGTAGGCAGTACACATTCTTTATGTAGCGCAAAAAATAAAAAGCTGCTATTGGGAAGAGCTGTAAATTTTTGCCCCAACAGACTTCAACAGGAGCACTTGAGAAACATGCATTTTGTTGTACAATTTCTTGCCTAGAAATCTTAACCTCGAAAACCACTAAGCAACTTACTCACTCCCTGGTTATCTGTCGCCTTGATTATTGTAACTCCCTCCTCATTGGCCAACCTCATCGCAGGCTATCCCCTCTTTAGTCCGTCATGAATGTTGCCGCCAGACTCATCCACCTTACTAACCGTTCTGTATCTTCCACCCCTCTCTGCCAATCCCTCCACTGGCTTCCACTCAGTGTCCTCCACCCCTCTCTGCCAATCCCTCCACTAGCCTTCACTCAGTGTCTTCCACCCCTCTCTGCCAATCCCTCCACTGGCCTCCAGTGTCCTCCACCCCTCTCTGCCAATCCCTCCACTGGCCTTCACTAAGTGTCCTCCATCCCTCTCTGCCAATCCCTCCACTGGCCTCCACTCAGTGTCCTACACCCCTCTCTGCCAATCCCTCCACTGGCCTCCACTCAGTGTCCTCCATCCCTCTCTGCCAATCCCTCCACTGGCCTCCACTCAGTGTCCTCCACCCCTCACTGCCAATCCCTCCACTGGCCTCCACTCAGTGTCCTCTACCCCTCACTGCCAATCCCTCCACTGGCTTCCACTCAGTGTCCTCCACCCCTCTCTGCTAATCCCTCCACTGGCCTTCACTAAGTGTCCTCCATCCCTCTCTGCCAATCCCTCCACTGGCCTCCACTCAGTGTCCTACACCCCTCTCTGCCAATCCCTCCACTGGCCTCCACTCAGTGTCCTCCACCCCTCACTGCCAATCCCTCCACTGGCCTCCACTCAGTGTCCTCTACCCCTCACTGCCAATCCCTCCACTGGCTTCCACTCAGTGTCCTCCACCCCTCTCTGCCAATCCCTCCACTGGCCTTCACTAAGTGTCCTCCATCCCTCTCTGCCAATCCCTCCACTGGCCTCCACTCAGTGTCCTACACCCCTCTCTGCCAATCCCTCCACTGGCCTCCACTCAGTGTCCTCCATCCCTCTCTGCCAATCCCTCCACTGGCCTCCACTCAGTGTCCTCCACCCCTCTCTGCCAATCCCTCCACTGGCTTCCCATTGCCCAACGGATAAAATTCAAAACATTAACAATAACATATAAAGCCATTTATAACTCCGCCCCAAATTACATCACCAATCTTGTCTCCAAATATCACCCAAACTGTACTCTCGGGCTCCTCGCATGACCTCCTGCTCTCTAGCTCCCTCGTCTCCTCCTCCAGGACTTCTCCAGAGCCTCCCCCATCCTCTGGAACTCACTACCCCAATTTATCAGACTATCGCCTACTCTGCTCACCTTTAGGCGATCTCTAAAAGCCTATCTCTTCAGGGAAGCCTATCCTGCCCTCAGCCAATAATGGAATCTTCTACTCCTCCTACCGGTCCATCCCCCACAGTTACTACCTTTTGTACCACTAGCCCCTCCCTCGTAGATTGTAAGCTCCCAGGATCAGGGCCCTCCTAACCCTCTTGTATTGAACTGTATTGTTGCTGTATTGTCTCCCGTTATATTGTAAAGCGCTGAGCAAACTTTTGGCGCCATAAATACTGTATAATAATAATATATAAATCCTGTATAATAATAATAATAATAATAATAATAATTAGCTTTCCATTAGGAAAAAAATAAAGTAGATAACAAAAAAAAAATGCCCCCAAAAAACCAAAGTGTGAACGAGACCTAAAAGTCCCATTAATTTCCTATTTGTGGATACACAATGATGATGTCCTAATGAGGTCTTTCGGTAACGCTTGCCATGTTCAGGTGCATCTCCGCTACCAGATTCATTTCGCTTCCACCAAAAACTGTTTGTGCGATTATCATATCACCCTGAGCATTTCCTTACTGACGATTAAAGCCGCAACTAATCAAATAAATACAATAAAGCACAAGGCGTTCCATTTTGCGCGCATTCATTGCATGACCCATGAGGATGCTCTGAGCGTAATATTCTAATTAATAATGATTTGGTGACATCCACGGGGCCATTTTCTTGTGACATCTTCCAGGACGAATGGTTTTAATTCTCCTCAGCACGCTCCGGCCGTAATGAGTGATAAGCACGGGCTTGTCACATCTCAGAAACGTCCTATTGATGAGGCAATCGTTTGTAAAGATCCGTGGGCCGTGCGTGTGCCAGGCTCCGGCTGGCGCTCGCCCCCCAGGAGGCGCGCCGCCTTTGCGCCGAATGCCCCGGCAGCCGATCACGGAAGAATTACGAGCGAGGCAGAAAGCGCGGCGCTACGTGCCGATTCCTTTTTAACAAATAATAATAAGTTTGACTTTTCATTTACACATTCTGCCAATTGCTAACAAGTTTCCATCTTGCTCAAACACCACATTGATTGGGAGAGATTGAAAATATTGATTTAACCCTCTGCCTGGTCTGGTCGGCTGGAGTCCTGCCGGCTCGGTCTTATCACATCACAATTGCCTGGCTGTAATTCCTCAGGGCCAGGCTAATAACTCGCTTTACTTTGTCTTCTCATCTACTGAAATTATGCTGCTACTTTTCAAAGTCAATTTTCGGACTCATTGGACAGAGCCCGCCCGCCCGCCAAAGATACGATGGAATAAAATGGTGGCAAGGCAAGACGGAAGCGAAGGAGACGAGGCCCAACTCGCTTTTTATTTTTATTTTTTTTAAAAAAGGGAATGGTGTTAATTGTTCCCCTGAGCTCGGGCTAATAACTGACCGGAAGCGGCCGAGCACATGAATTTCTCATTGAAGGCCAGTTAACGAGCCTGTCCGTCACCGAGGTTCTCGGAGCCATGCGCAGGAGGATATATTGCAGCACCTGCACTTGTAAGGGATGAAGGAGTCATTAATTGATTTCATTATTTATGGCAGAGGTGTGTTTTAGATTGCCGGTATTATTACCACGATTAATCAGTTGCGGCAATGACAGGTCGCGGGGAAATGCGATAATTGTTGGAGAAAAATGAGAACGTGAGGATTTCCTACTTGGTGACATATTAAGCTGTGAATGTGAACAAGGCGAGAACAGACCACACAGCCTCAGTCAATGGAATGATGCACGACGTACCGACATTTGGGCATTGAGGGCGCAAGGAGGACTGTAACAAAAAAAAAATTCAACCTGATTCAAGAAATTCAGTTTTCACGCACAAAATGTCTCTGTACAAACGGATAAGGTTTACCTACGGCAGTGGTTCTCAACCTTCCTAATGCCGTGACCCTTTAATACAGTTCCTCATGTTGTGGTGACCCCCAACCATAAAATTATTTACCCAGTAATTATAATTCATGAGTGTCGTTTTACCTCCAATACTGCTGCTTTCAACACAGTAGCTGCTTTCAACACAGTAGCTGCTTTCAACACAGCTGCTTTCTACACAGTAGCTGCTCTTTACACATTGGAAATATGTGTTTTCCGATGGTCTTAGGCGACCCCTGTGAAAGGGTTGTTCGACCCCCAAAGGGGGTTTGAGAACCCTCCACAGTTTGAGAACCACTGACCTACGGCAACGTAATCAACAGCCATCGGTTGACCCGCTGTGCCCACGAAGGCAGCATCTGCTCCCATTCACCAATGTGGGCATGTTTTGAACTGTCGCAAGTGCAGAGTAGCGGTGGAATTAAACCGGAACTTAAAGTGATTGTAAACCTTTTTTTGTAAAAAGAATAAATAAACATGCTATACAGTACTTACCTTTTAAATGCAACTATAAATAGAGGGTGCACCAGCCTGGAGCATTATCCTTCAGATTAGTTTTATTATTAAAATCAGAAAACATATAATATACTCAAAAACCAACATGAATACTCATCAGAATAGATTATGGTACCGAACACTGAAGTTCTTGCATATCCTCTCAACACATCACAAGGACAAATTGTACAAGTCCAGAAGGTTAACTCGTTTTGAGGGACTTGTCCTCTTCATCAAAGAGATTCTGATGAAGAGGGAAAGTCCCTCGAAACACATTAGCCTTCTTGACTTGTACACTCAAATCAACATGAATACATACTCAAGTCCAGAAGGCTAACATGTTTCGAAGGACGTTCCCTCTCCATCAGAACCTCTCTGATGAAGAGGGCAAGTCCATTAAAACACATTAGCCTTCTGGACTTGTACAATTTCTCCTTGTGACGTGTTGAGAGGATATGCAAGAACTTTAGTGTTCGGTACCTTAATCTTTAATGGTTTGAGATGTACTCTCAAACCAACATGAATACATGCTCATCAGAATAGATTAAGGTACCGAACACTGAAGTTCTTGCATATCCTCTCAACACATCACAAGGACAAATTGTACAAGTCCAGAAGGCTAACTCGTTTTGAGGGACTTGCCCTCTTCATCAGAGAGGTTCTGATGAGGTTAATCTAGTCTGATGAGCATGTATTCATGTTGGTTTGAGAGTACATCAGAATAGTTTAAGGTACCGAACACTAAAGTTCTTGCATATCCTCTCAACACATCACAAGGACAAATTGTACAAGTCCAGAAGGCCACCTCATTTTGAGGGACTTGTCCTCTTCATCAAAGAGATTCTGATGAAGAGGGAAAGTCCCTCGAAACACATCAGCCTTCTTGACTTGTACACTCAAATCAACATGAATACATACTCAAGTCCAGAAGGCTAACATGTTTCGAAGGACGTTCCCTCTCCATCAGAACCTCTCTGATGAAGAGGGCAAGTCCATTAAAACACATTAGCCTTCTGGACTTGTACAATTTCTCCTTGTGATGTGTTGAGAGGATATGCAAGAACTTTAGTGTTCGGTACCTTAATCTTTAATGGTTTGAGGTGTACTCTCAAACCAACATGAATACATGCTCATCAGAATAGATTAAGGTACCGAACACTGAAGTTCTTGCATATCCTCTCAACACATCACAAGGACAAATTGTACAAGTCCAGAAGGCTAACTCGTTTTGAGGGACTTGCCCTCTTCATCGCAGAGGTTCTGATGAAGATTGTAAGTCCTTCGAAACATGTTAGCCTTCTGGACTTGAGTATGTATTCATGTTGATTTGAGTGTACAAGTCAAGAAAGCTAATGTGTTTCGAGGGACTTTCCCTCTTCATCAGAATTTCTTTGATGAAGAGGACAAGTCCCTCAAAATGCATTAGCCTTCTGGACTTGTACAATTTGTCCTTGTGATGTGTTGGGAGGATATGCAAGAACTTCAGTGTTCAGTACCTTCATCTATTCTGATGTACTCTCAAACCAACATGAAGATGAAGAGGGCAAGTCCCTCGAAACATGTTAGCCTTCCGGACTTATACCATTTCTCCATGTGATGCATTGAGAGGATATGCAAGAACTTTGGTGTTCAGTACCTTAACTCTGATGAGTATGTATTCACGTTGGTTTATGAGTATATTATACATTTTCTTAAGTGGATGGAAACCCTTCCATATACCAAGTGAAGTGACTGGCCTCAGAAGATACACAGAGATTAAACAAATCCTCCTACGTAGGTTGTACCTGTTTATCTGCACCCTCTCTCCTCTACATCCGTTCAAAGTCTAGAATGTATAAAGCTTGTCTGAGCTTTGAGAAAACAAGGGGTGGAGAGCTGAAGTTACAATCTGCAGAGCTCAGTGGGGAGAGATCTAGGAGCTGATTGGAGGGAAGGGACACCCCCCCCCCACACACAGGAAGAGAGCTGAGGCTGTCAATCACAGGCTGTGTGCTGGAGCTCCCTCCCAGTCACCTTTTTCCTCTTGGTGTCAGGAAAGCCTGTCAGAAGCAACTCACGCTGATAGGAACCAGGCAACAGACAGAAATGACACTTAGTGCTCTGGATTGAGACAAGTGCACACTATAGATGGATACGCTTTGTTCATCATTCACATCCGAGGTTAACAACCCCCTCCCCTCCACACAGCACACAGGAAGAGAGCTGAGGCTGTCAATCACAGGCTGTGTGCTGGAGCTCCCTCCCAGTCACCTTTTTTCTCCTGGTGTCAGGAAAACCTGTCAGAAGCAACTCACGCTGATAGGAACCAGGCAGCAGACAGAAATGACACTTAGTGCTCTGGATTGAGACAAGTAGAAAATGTATATTATATAGGGCGCGCTTGTTGGAGCCCAACCTCTGTAGCAGGGATGGATGGGAGCAGTAACACTGAGGAAGCTCTTCTTAGAGTGGAAGCAAGGCTCTAATGCAGTAACAAGGAAAAGAGTGGAAGGCGCCTCTAAGTGCAGTATTGACAATTTATTTAGTAAACAATGGACAAATTGCACTTACAAGATAAACGGTTAAAAAGACTCATCGTGTGGTAATTAGATCCAGGTGGGACATCCAGCCGTCCAGCAGCAAACTGTCTATAGGATCAGGGAGTAGAGTCCAGGATGTGCCTGTGCATCAAAAATTAAGCAGGTCTGAAAAAGGAGCCTATTGAGCATGCTCCGAAATGCATTACCGCCCCCTTCGCCTGCTACATCCGACTCTGCTCTCCTAGCTTCATTTTTGATGCACAGGAACATCCTGGGCTCTACTTCCTGATCCTATAGACACAGTTTCCTGCTGGACGGCTGAATGTCCCACCTGGATCCAATTACCACACGATGAGTCTTTTTAACCGTTTATCTTGTAAGTGCAATTTATCCATTTTTTACTAAATAAATTGTCAATACTGCACTTAGAGGCTCCTCCCTCTCTTCTTCTGGATTGAGACAAGTGCACACTATAGAGGGATACGCTTTGTTCATCATTCATATCCGAGGTTTACAGTCTATGCGCTTCATTTGCTATGAGCTACCATTACTTACTAACAAATAGGCACATTTTTTTTTTTCTCATCGCATGCATTACGAAAAAATAATACAACTTATCCTGAATAAAATGCAAACTTTTTCCATATTTGACATTTGAGTTTGCCGCTGTCCTAGGAGTGTTCTATGGCTCTGTACTCCATCGAGCGTCTGGCCATGTGCGGTTTTCAACACGCTGCCTACAGACACCGAGACTGAAGTGTAACAACAGATGTCCCGTACGGCGTGCGTCTCCCGTACGCGGGCAGCAGCCATTCTACGCCGCGAAACCTTCTTTTGAAGGGCAGTTAACCATTAGCCGCCCGGCCAATGGAAGTTTGGCAGCTTCAAAACTGCTTCTGCACTCCGGGTGCAGGCCATTTGGCGTGCTCCCGCACATGCTCAGTTTGCGCTAATGCAGAGCGGCGCAGCAGCGCGATCTGTCACCGGCCGCGTACCTTGGACATGGCCGATGACAGATCTGAGTACCGGCCCCGTTGCTGGTGCCATGTGACCTGCTGTGACCAATCACAGCAGGTCACATGACAGTTGTATACAATGGATGGCTTCATTCATGCCATTCATTGTATACTAGTGCCTAGCTGTGAATGGTCACAGCGATCACATGCACATGTCATGTGATTAGCTGTGGCCAAATCACAGCTAAGCACAAAAAAAACCCTGAATGAATCGATGTCATTCAGGTAAATGCTTGCTTATAGCAAAGTAATTCTTTGCTATAAGCAAATTGTGTAAAAAAAAAAATACTGATCACTTCCCCAAAGTAGTACAATGTTACTATGGTAACATTGTACTACTTTGGTCATAGTAAAATATGGAAAAAAAAAAAATATATATATATATATATATTTTTTTTTCATACTGTCACCAGTCAGTGTCCCTGTTCACCGCCATGCCAGTTATATGATGATGCTGTACTGCACTGGTGACAGTATGTAAAAAAAAAAAATAGTGAAAATAATTTTTTTATTTTTTTCATTTTCCGAAAAATTATGACAAAAAAAATACAACTTCAAAAAACTCGCCATTCCTCTTATGAAGTACGTTGGACTGTCTACTCTGCAAAAAGGGGTCATTTGGGGGATATCTGTACTGTTCTGACATTTGGGGGATATCTGTACTATTCTGACATTCTTGGACCTCAAGAAATTAGATTGGCTGTCAGTACTTCAGGATTGATCAATATTCAGATCTATACCATAGTTTGTGAACTATATAACTTTCCTACAAACTAAAAAATACATCCTAATTTGGGTTATTTTCACCAAAGACATGGAGCAGAATACATCTCGGCCTAAATTTATGAAGAACAATTATTTATTTGTAAACTTTTATAACAGAAACAAAGAAAAACGTGTTTTTTTTCAAAATTTTTGGTCTTTTTTTGTTAATTTAGCAAAAAATAAAAACCCCAGCGGTGATTAAATACCAGCAAAAGAAAGCTCTAGTTGTGTGAAGAAAATGATAAAATTTTAGTTTGGGTACAATGTTGTATGACCGCGCAATTGTCATTCAAAGTGTGAGAGCGCTGAAACCTGAAAACTGGCCTGGGCAGGAAGGTGTAAAATTGCCCGGTATTGAAATGGTTAATGACCCGGAAAGCCCAAAAGTTATATTTTTTTTTATGATTGTTTCCTAGTCGCAGCGTGTTGTACGTTATTTACTGGTCGTCAATTCACTTCCCTCTTTTGTGCGGTTCACCATCATGCCTTTAGAACCCCGATGTAAAGGATTATAATCCGCAACATGACAATAAACCGTTACGCGGGAATACAGAAAGACTATTTGCTTAACACGACGACGGCGCAGCCTGGGGGGGGGGGGGGCATTACCGCTTGAGCCTTTAAGTACTCGCTAATATACTTCCTATTTTAGTCATAGTCGAAAATCTTTTAATACGACGTATTTCTTCAGAGACATTCAATACGTTCTCTCAGCGTGACTTCCAGCCTCAGACCGCTAATACCGCGCGTTTCGTTGCGTGCCGTTAAATCAGCTTTATGGAACAGGACAAAGCGGGTCGCTGGGCGGCTGAATACGAAAATAAGCGGGACGACGGTGGCGGTTTTGGGCTTTTAAGAAAGAAAAATGGTATTTAAATCACAATGTCGAGAATGTGTTGAAGTAAACACATCGAATGTGAATAAATCGCAGCGCGCCGATATGTTTTAGAAGTGCGCATTTTCATAAAGGAGCGAGCGACAGCTAGGTGGCATCACCTGTCTAGGATCTGATTTACATGTGATGTATAGACCGATCAGCCATAACATTATGACCACTGACAGGTATAGTAAATATTTATTTCAGGTACATATATATCGCCGTCAATTTACGCAGCACTTTACATGCATGTGTATATATTATATCTGGATAGATAGATAGAAAACCAGGGGCGGACTGACCATTATGGCACTCGGGCACTGCCCGAGGTCTGTAGGGGGCCCCACGAGATGCCCCTGGTGCCTTTCATAGGCTGGTTTGAGTGTGGGTGAGGACACAGGGGCCCCATGATCCCCTATTGCCCGAGGGCCCAATGAGTTGCCAGTCCGCCCCTGTATAAAACTATATATATGCCTGAACTAAGGGCAGATGGATTCCAGGAAGTAAATGCTACATAAATTATCTGCCCTTGTTCAAGATGGCCACTACCAGAAATGTCATGGGAAGATTTTAAAAATAATTTCTCAGCAAATTTGGGGTGTTTGCTTTGAATAATAACAATGAATTAAATAGCATTAATGATTTGCGGTACTCAGATTCAGTGCAGGAAGAATAGTGCCCCATCTTTGGTGTCAGTGGGAGGCATGGCGATCCATCGTTGGCCTTAGTGGGAGGAATAGTGCCCCATCATTGGTGTCAGTGGGAGGAATAGTGCCCCATCATTGGTGTCAGTGGGAGGAATAGTGTCCCATCATTGGTGTCAGTGGGAGGAATAGTGTCCCATCATTGGTATTAGTGGGAAGAATAGTGCCTCATCTTTGGTGTCAGTGGGAGGAATAGTGCCCCATCATTAGCATCAGTGGGAGGAATAGTGCCCCATCATTGGTATCAGTGGGAGGAATAGTGCCCCATCATTGGTGTCAGTGGGAGGAATAGTGCCCCATCATTGGTGTCAGTGGGAGGAATAGTGCCCCATCATTGGTGTCAGTGGGAGGAATAGTGCCCCATCATTGGTATCAGTGGGAAGAATAGTGCCCCATCATTAGCATCAGTGGGAGGAATAGTGCCCCATCATTGGTATCAGTGGGAGGAATAGTGCCCCATCATTGGTATCAGTGGGAGGAATAGTGCCCCATCATTGGTATCAGTGGGAGGAATAGTGCCCCATCATTGGTATCAGTGGGAGGAATAGTGCCCCATCATTAGTATCACTGGGAGGAATAGTGTTCCATCATTGGTGTCAATGGGAGGAATAGTGTCCCTATCATTGGTATCAGTGGGAGGAATAGTGCCCCATCATTGGTGTCAGTGGGAGGAACAGTGCCCCATCATTGGTGTCAGTGGGAGGAATAGTGTTCCTAGATTGTAAGCTCCCGGGATCAGGGCCCTCCTATCCCTCTTGTATTGAACTGTATTGTCTCCTGTTATATTGTAAAGTGCTGAGCAAACTGTTGGCGCTATATAAATCCTGTATAATAATAATAATAATCATTGGTGTCATTGGGAGGAATAGTGCCCCATCATTGGTGTCAGTGGGAGGAATAGTGCCCCATCATTGGTGTCAGTGGGAGGCATAGTTTCCCCATCATTGGTGACAGCGGGAAGAATAGTGGCCCCATCATTGGTGACAGCGGGAAGAATAGTGGCCCCATCATTGGTGTCAGCGGGAAGAATAGTGGCCCCATCATTGGTGTCAGCGGGAAGAATAGTGGCCCCAACATTGGTGTCAGCGGGAAGAATAGTGGCCCCATCATTGGTGTCAGCGGGAAGAATAGTGGCCCCATCATTGGTGTCAGTGGGAGGCATAGTCCCCCATCTTTGGTGTCAGTGGAAGACATGGTGACCAATCGCTGGCCTTAGTGGGAGGAATAGTGCCCTATCTTTGGTGTCAGTGGGAGGAAAAGTGCCCCATCTTTGGTGTTAGTGGGAGGAAAAGTGCCACATCTTTGGTGTCAGTGGGAGGAAAAGTGCCCCATCTTTGGTGTCAGTGGGAGGAAAAGTGCCCCATCTTTGGTGTCAGTGGGAGGAAAAGTGCCCCATCTTTGGTGTCAGTGGGAGGAAAAGTGCCCCATCTTTGGTGTCAGTGGGAGGAAAAGTGCCCCATCTTTGGTGTCAGTGGCAGGAAAAGTACCCCATCTTTGGCGTCAATCAGATGCCCTGTCCCCCAAGTACCAGATAATGGCAAGCAAAGGGCTGCCATGCAGCTGCCGGGCCATAGTTTGGAGACCACTGGTCTACATCCACAGAGGTCACACAGGCAGTTCCTTCTGCACCTACTGAGTAGCTGACTTAGTATAAATTGTCCACTAACAATGAAGCTTTCAAATGGTTTGCAATCATGTCCTCCTGCATTGTACACAACGTTCAATTCCCCGAGCCCACCCTCATTTTGAATGTCTTTCCACACCCTCCTTTAGCGAGCGCTCCCATTAGCCGTACGGGATATTTGGCGATGTTTTCCAGTCGTTCTAATTAAGACCGTAGATGAGGCTGAGGCAATTTGCATGAATCTAAATTACAAATGGCCAGATTAAAATATAAAATTAGGCCGTAATGAGAGCAAACTAGAAGTAAAGAGGTTTGTTCGCCCTCTTTGATAATGCAGCAATCATTACAGCGTTGTGGGCATATGGCTCCACTTACCCGCAAAGTGACACTGCAGGATTAAAGCCACTCGAATTATCCGTCACCTCTCTGTGACATCATTGGGCTACCGAGTGGAAACCCACTTCCTGCGCTTGAAGGTGAACTCCAGGCAGCTATAAATCATCCATTAAAACGGATGACATTGAACAAGTATCTCTGCTCCATGCGACTCACCACTCGAATGTTGGGTGGTGGAAGCAAACCGAGCCGTATATACTCACAGACTCAATGCAGGAACTTCTTCCTTCCACCCCACACCAGATAAATCACCAACATCCACGCTTATTGTACAAGATATCCACAGACACTCGCCCTAGGACCACCCGCTCGAATGATTTTGACCCAAGTCGTAATGGTTATTGGGTGAAATGCATTAGAGCGATTCTAGGGGGGGCTGTCATCGCCATGTTTCTGGATATCTTATACAATAAACGCTGATGTCGGTGATTTATCCGGAGTGCTTCGGCCCTTTCTTCCTCCCTCCACCACCCTCTAACATGTGTCACCCAATAGGGCTTAGTCTTGGACATCAGGACTAGTTTATTGGGTGAAAATTGGTAGATTGGGGGGGGGGCGGGTTCTTAGGGCAGGGAAAAAGAGGCTTGCCTAGGCTATGAAGCACTGCCGTACAAGAAATGGTAAAAAGCGCCTTAGTAAAGAACAACAAGCTGCTATGCACAAGATAGGTACCAATGACCTATGGAATAGACAATATATATATATGAAAGGTGCAGCGCTAGTAAGCAATAATTTGTATGCAAAGGTCCCTGGTAAATCAGAAAATATATATTGGGTAGTCCCGTAAATAAATATAAATAGTTGAGGTGACTTTAATATCCTTGTAGAGGTGGTAATGAAATGCGCACTCACCGGATGCGCATATTAAATGCGCCTTGTGTATAATTATCCTGCTGCCAGGTGGTGGGCAGTCTTCCCTCTATGGGATCCTAGGCAAGTAGTCCTTCTCCTCTAGAGGTCCCCTTGTGTGGTCCTAGTGGATGTTGTCACTACAAATGGCCTGGGTGGTGAGTAGTGATCCGTTCTTGGAGTGGGTCTGTGGGCTAGAGCACTCCCCCAGGGGGCAACTCCTCTGTGACCGACTCCTCAGAACATCACCGCCTACAGACAGAGACAGTCCACGAGCTTCACCCGCATTCCCAACGTTCAGCCCGCTCAACGGGCTATTCCTCTGCAACAGCCTAGCCTCGGTGTCAAGCATGAAGCACTGCCAGTGGATAACTGAAGACTAGAAGGTGGTCTTATGGACCCATTAACCTCCCTAGCGGTCTGATGAGGTCAGTATTTCTGTGCTCAAAGCGATATTTTTTTGCATGGAAATATGTATTTTTTTGGGTGTCTATAAGAAGCGGATCTTTTTAGTGGTACATCCTATTGCAGAGTATTGCTCCCTGGATATTGATTTCCTAGTCAAGCATTGCCTCATCAGTCTGCAGATCATCGCTCCCAGAGCAAAAAGCGTTTTATGCTGATTTATATATAGCTCTGGTGAGTTTATTCATTTCATTTGGTGGTGGATCGACACTGTTGGTGGATTTCTTTAGAACATTTTTTTCACCAATTATATTATTGAGAATTTATATATATTTTTTGGGACTTTTTTTATGTTTATTATTTATGGAACAATTTCTTTCTTCCTTATGACAATAACTGTGTGATATTTTTTAATTTTAATTTATTTTTATTTTTTTCACTAGCGCAGTTTAATATTTGTACACCTTATGGTATAGGGCGGATTTTGCAGCTGGTAGAATTTATTTATATTTGTGTATTTATAGTTTTTTCTGTGGCGCCATCTATATTTGCTTACATTTTTTTTTATTGTAGGCCTGTAATTTTTATTATTATTATACAGTATTTATAAAGCGCCAATAGTTCGCTCAGCGCTGTACATTACAAAGGGGGACAGAACATGTGACAGAACAATACCAATACAATGCAAAACACGAGGGGATCGAGGGCCCTGCTCCTTGGAGCTTACAATCTAGGAGGGAGGGGATGGTGGCACAGGAGTAGCTGTGGGGGATGGAGTGGTAGGAAGAGTGGAGGAGGTCGGCAAGTTAGCAGGGGGTGGGGTAGGCTTCCCTGAAGAGATGGGTTTTCAGAGTGCGCCTAAAGGAGAGGAGAGTAGGTGATAATCTGATGGGTTGGGGCAGGGAGTTCCAGAGGATGGGTGACACCCTGGAGAAGTCCTGGAGGCGGGCATGGGAGGAGGAGACCAGGGAACTAGAGAGAAGGAGGTCTTGTGAGGAGCGGAGTGTGTGTGTTGGGTGGTACTTGGATATTAGGTCAGTGATGTAGTTCGGGGCAGTATGGTGGACAGCTTTGTACGTCAGTGTTAGGATTTTGAATTTGATCCGCTGCGCAATCGGAACCCAGTGGAGGGATTGGCAGAGGGGGGTGGAGGACACTGAGTGGAGGCCAGTGGAGGGATTGGCAGAGGGGAGTGGAGGACACTGAGTGGAGGCCAGTGGAGGGATTGGCAGAAGGGGGTGGAGGACACTGAGTGGAGGCCAGTGGAGGGATTTGCAGAGGGGGGTGGAGGACACTGAGTGGAGGCCAGTGGACGGATTGGCAGAAGGGGGTGGCGGAGACGGAGCGGTTGGAAAGGTGAATGAGTCTGGCAGCCGTATTCAGGATGGACTGAAGCGGGGATAGCCTGTGGCGAGGCAGGCGAGTGAGGAGGGAGTTGCAGTAGTCGAGTCGTTATATGATGAGGGAGTGGATGAGCTGTTTAGTGGTTTCTGGGGTTAGGAACGTGCGGATTTTGGCGATGTTGCGGAGGTGGAGTCTGCACGAGCAGTTATTTTTAGGAATAACTCACTGAAATCTGTCCGAACAAGAGTCTAGTAAACATCCCGGGTAGGATAAAATTTGAAACACGAAATCATAAATTAAAATTTAACAATCATAAAAAATAATATAATAATAAATGTAATTCAATAATATAATCAAACCAAAAACACTGAAATGTGAAATAGAGCGCCAAGTTCACACATCGCTGAGCTCAGTCGCAGAATCGTTTTCAGTGTCTGATGACAAATTTCCCCCACGAATCATTATCACTCAATTCTGCAAGTGGTTCTGATTTACTATCGCTGTTCTCTAGCCGGTCTAAAAACGCTTTTGACGTAAAGGGACGCTTTTTGGACGCCATGGACGTCTCTCAGTTTCCAGGCAGAAAGAACAGTAAAAATGCAGGCAGGGCGCCGGACAAAGCACTCGGGACAAAATGTATGTGAAATGGTTTGATACAGGAATGTTATACTATGTGATTTTAGTGTATTGAGTGAATGTCACCTTTTCACATTTTTAAATTTCCCGCCAGTTCCGTCCCCCGTACGTCCCGACGTCGCAGGGAACGGAACCCGGAAGATAGATGCCGGCATCGGCCGGAGGAGATTGCCGGGGACACTACAGGGGGGTCATCGCGGGAGTGAAGGACAAGGTAAGTGCAGAAGAGATCCCGGAGCAGCGCTGCAGTGTATTCCTGAGTGTAGCTCGGGGGGTTACCGCTTGTGGTGCTGAAACTTTACCCCGAGCTACACTCGGGAATACCGCCAGGGGGGTTAATCAAAATTTGAGATCTTCAGTTCATCACGCAGGGTTTTTGGATGCCATCGGATAGGTGAAAGGGTGGTTCCTTGGCAGGGGCGGACTGACAACTCATGGGGCCCCCGGGCAATAGGGGATCTTGGGGCCCCTGTGTCCTTGCCCATACTCAAAAAAGCCTATGAAAAAGATACCAGGGGCATCTCATGGGGCCCCCTACTGACCCCGGGCCCTCGGGCAGTGCCCGAGTTTCCAAATGGTCAGTCCGCCTCTGTTCCTTGGTGTATGACACCAACTGTCAAACATGGAGGAGGATGATTTGGGGCTCTTTTGCTGGATTATGAGTTGGCGACTTGCACAGCGTAGCACCCTGAACCAAAACTACTACCACAGCATTTTGCAGAACCATGCAATACCCTCTGGAATACGCCTAGTCGGTCAAGGGGTCATCCTACAACAAAATAATGACCCAAAACATACCTTCAGGCTGTATCAGAACTACATCAGGAGAAAAAAGAAAACAAAAAGGTAAACTTCAAATCATTCAAATCATGGCATGGCCAGCACAGCCTCCAGATTTAAACGCCGTTGAGCTGGTTTGGAAAGAACTAAACAGAAGGGTGAAAGCAAAGCAACCCTACAAGGGTAACACATTTATGGGAAAAATGCATTAAGGTAAAAAAAAAAAACATTTTTAGATTTAGTATCGCTGTAAAGTAGAACTTCACCCAAAAGAGGAAGTTCCGCTTTTCTGACTCCACCTCTCCTCTGTCACTTTTGGACACAAATTTTTTTTTGGGGTGAGTGAACAAGTACCTGGTTTTGACAGGTACCCGCTCCCGCTTCAGCTTGGATCGCCTAAGTGATCCAAGTGGAAGCTCAACCTCGCCCCCCAAATCTGCAACCTTCTGGGACACGTCACTGGTCCTAGAAGACTGTGAGGCCATTCACTTAGCGGGGCTCATGCATGCGCAGTGGGCAATCGGCTGTGAAGCTGAAGCATCAGCAAGGGGCGGACTGACCATTTGGGAACTCGGGCACCGCCCGAGGGTCCGGGGTCAGAAGTGGGCCCCATGAGATGCCCCTGGTACCTTTTCATAGGCTTTTTTGGGTGTGGTTTCAGTGTGGGCGAGGACACAGGGGCCCCATGATCCCCTGTTGCCTGGGGACCACATGAGTTGTCAGTCCACCCCTGAGCATCAGTATTAGCTGCTGACCTTTTGTTTCCTTTACAAATTGTGCAAATTTGTATTTAAACAGGAAAAATGAGGGTGTCAGGGAATGAGAAGATCGCCACGGCGATCGAATCTGCACATGCGTAGAATCCTGACAAAACATACATGCAGACGGGCACTAGGACCCAGGCGCACCTGTCACCAAATGACGCCGCCGGGCAAGCACTAGGACCCAGGAGCACCTGTCAGGAGTTGGGCGGGCTATTTAAACCCGGTTCTTGCAATGCTCAATTGTCCTATGGTCTTATCTGTGTTCCTGAGTCCCTGAGAGTCGACTGTTTGTTGCCGACCCTGCCTGACCATGATTTGCTGTCCATCTCCTGTTCTGATCCCTGGCTTTGTCTGACCATTCTCCTGCTTAACCCCATATGTTCTGACCTCCTGTTGACGAACCCGGCTTGTGACCCGTTTATCCCTCTGCCTGCTGATTCTGTACTACACCGCCACCACTGTTACCGACCCGGCCTGCCCAACGCTGCTCTAGTTACCTCCTCACATCAGACTCTTACCCGCTATACACCTTCTACGGTGCATCTACCACAGCTGGGTGCACTCAGGGGCCGCGACCTGGTCTCGGCCTGCTCCAAGTCCATCCCCACCATCAGGGGCCCTGGTGAACAAGCAGGTCAGAACTTAGATTCCGTGCCTTGGGGGATTCCAGTCTGTGGAGCGCTAGAGGCTACCGCGGTTGGATTCCTGACAGAGGGTGTTCTAAAACATTTGACCAGTAGTGTATATGCTTTGGGGCTACAGAGGAGAATTTATGAATAAATTCTACAGGAGATGGTCAGAGACTGCAGATGTGCTACAGGAGATGGTCAGTGCCTGCAGACGTGCTACAGAGGGTGTTCTAAAACATTTGACCAGTAGTGTATATGCTTTGGGGCTACAGAGGAGAATTTATGAATTAAATTTATAGCACCTGAAGTTCTGTTTTTAAACCATATGAATAAAAGCTGACCATTGTAAACCCCCCTCTCCGTGTAACTGCTGTGTGGAGAAAGATATAGAGGCCTGTGAAATGGAGAAGGATCTCACATACCGAAATCCCCACACACACCGCTGGGACTAAAGAGGAAGGGCGCCGGTGGGAACTGAACCCCGGGCCCCTGCGCTGCAATGCCACACTATTAACCACCGATTCGATGCTACAAAATCCCACCGACGGAAAAAAAAGGACCAGGATGCGGTGGCGGCGTAGGACAATGTGGCAAGGCGCAGCGAGGCTCGTTCTTTTCTCTGTAATGGATATTGATAAAACAATGCGTTCCGTGTTACATAGCTGGGAACAGGTATGTGCTATGAATTTGTGGAATGCGTCTCTCCGGGAAGTACAATGTCACCGCGGTGCACTACGGCTTTGCGGCTTTCAGAAGTGAGAAGATTGTCTTGTTGAGCTCTGGTCACCTTTTGTACATCAGGCTCTTAGCTCACCGGTGTGTCTATACAACAAGGCACAACAAATATTAATAAAAACTACAGGAGATGGTCAGGGACTGCAGACGTGCTACAGGAGATGGTCAGAGACTGCAGACGTGCTACAGGAGATGGTCAGAGACTGCAGATGTGCTACAGGAGATGGTCAGGGACTGCAGACGTGCTACAGGAGATGGTCAGAAACTGCAGACGTGCTACAGGAGATGGTCAGAGACTGCAGACGTGCTACAGGAGATGGTCAGGGACTGCAGACGTGCTACAGGAGATGGTCAGAAAATGCAGACGTGCTACAGGAGATGGTCAGAGACTGCAGACGTGCTACAGGAGATGGTCAGAGACTGCAGACGTGCTACAGGAGATGGTCAGAAACTGCAGACGTGCTACAGGAGATGGTCAGAGACTGCAGACGTGCTACAGGAGATGGTCAGAGACTGCAGACGTGCTACAGGAGATGGTCAGAGACTGCAGACGTGCTACAGGAGATGGTCAGAGACTGCAGACGTGCTACAGGAGATGGTCAGTGCCTGCAGACGTGCTACAGGAGATGGTCAGAGACTACAGACATGCTACTGGAGATAGTCAAAGCCTACAGACCGTGCTACAGGAGATGGTCAGAGACTGCAGACGTGCTACAGGAGATGGTCAGGGACTGCAGACGTGCTACAGGAGATGGTCAGAAACTGCAGACGTGCTACAGGAGATGGTCAGAGACTGCAGACGTGCTACAGGAGATGGTCAGAGACTGCAGACGTGCTACAGGAGATGGTCAGAGACTGCAGACGTGCTACAGGAGATGGTCAGAGACTGCAGACGTGCTACAGGAGATGGTCAGAGACTGCAGACGTGCTACAGGAGATGGTCAGAGACTGCAGACGTGCTACAGGAGATGGTCAGAGACTGCAGACGTGCTACAGGAGACGGTCAGAGACTGCAGACGTGCTACAGGAGACGGTCAGTGCCTGCAGACGTGCTACAGGAGACGGTCAGTGCCTGCAGACGTGCTACAGGAGATGGTCAGTGCCTGAAGACGTGCTACAGGAGATGGTCAGTGCCTGAAGACGTGCTACAGGAGATGGTCAGTGCCTGAAGACGTGTTATGGGAGTTGTTGGAGACTGAGGACATGCTTCACAAGACCTTCATGTACTGAAAAAGGGTTACACTAGACTGCTAAGAATCACAGCTAAAGACCTTTTACAGATCACCACTTCCACATCTGTGCTCCATTCAGCTCATTCCAAAAAATGACTTGTGCAACAGCAAGATCCGTTATAAAAAGGACAGGAACCAAAGCATAAAAACAAGAGAAGGGATGGCCATCAGGACCGTAGACGGATACAAATCCCTGAGTGCTGTTGGTTTAGCCTCTTCCCCAGACTAGGCATGTTGAAGAAGCGGACAATTAATTACACAAGTCTCCAGACTTGGCAGAACCCAATAGGAAACATTACACATCTGACCCTGGTCGTAGTCCGTCCACATGCTGGAGGAGGCCCGGGAACAACAGGTGTGGGCTCGCAGGATTCCATGGAACAATCCGTAAGAAGGGAATTTTTTACACATAGAAAAAGGAAAGTCTGCCGAACACACAGGACAGGTCTGATGCTAGCAGGAAGGAAGAGCGGAGATCCAGTGAGGGGAGGAAAATTTTATGAGAACATGTGAAGACCTTATTAAAGCTGAACTTCGCTCTCTCATTCAACACGATTTTTAATTCTTTTTCTGCTAGCATTAGCGAATAGATAGGAAGGTATATTATATTTACTGTTTTTTGATACATTTCTTCAGTTGCTTCCTAGTTTCTGGCCTAGACAAATATTTTCATACATCTCAGGAGGGGTTTTCCCTGCTAAACACACCCTCCTGCCTGCCTGCCTGAGCTAAGGGCAGATGGTTTCCAGGAAGTAAATGCTACATGAATGATCTGCCCTTACTAAAAAATGGTCACATCTAGAAATTCTAGGAAGGCGTTTTTCAAAGTGATTTCTCAGCCAAATAAAGCATGGAGACACGGATGGATGGGGAATTTGCTTTGGATATTAAAAATGAATTAAATAGCATTTTTGGGTTGTGGTGCTTAGCTGCAGTGTGGTCCTGCTTCACCCAAAAGGGGACGTTCCGCTTTAAAGGACTGCTCCCCCGCTCCCCATTAAGGATTGGGATGGGGAGCGGGTACCCGTATTTGACAGGTACCGGCTCCCAATTCTGGTCGGATCGCCCAGGCGATCGGAAACGGAAGGTGTCCTCCCTCCTTCCCTCCCTGTATTCTTTTGGGGCACGTGACAGGTCCCAGAAGACTACAGAACCATTCACGAAGCGCAGAGCTACTCGCACATGCTCAGTGGGTACCCGGCTGTGAAGCCGCAAGCTATCACAGCTGGGTGCCCACACTGAAAATGCCGGCCTCCAGGAATCCAGCATGGCCGGTGAAACGGGCTGCGGGGGACACACCGCGGGACCGAGGGACAGGTAAGTGGCTGTTTTTTTAAAAGTCAGCAGCTACAGTTTTTGTAGATGCCGACTTATTTTTTTTACAGAGTGTGTGGAACTCCGCTTTAAAGACAAAAAAAACTTTTTCCAATTTCTGGATGATGTGAGAAAGGGTTAGAACCAATGTCAGGCTTTGATTGCTGTCTGATAGGGAGACCTCCCTGAACTTCCTGCCTGGTATCCTACAGAATAGGAAGGAAGTGAGAATCCCCTCCTCAGTGGGGGGTTTAGAAGCATGGAGAAGAGTTAGAACCTATTAGAGGCTTTTCTTACTATGGGTGTCCCTGCTGGGGGGGATTTCCCTTCACTTCTGCCCAGGTAATTGGTGTCACACCAATCCGGATGTGAGATTAAAGTAGACCTCCACTCATTAAATTATTATCCCATCGCCTCCTTCCTATACTACACCAGCTAGAATTTGCTTTATAGGAAAATACACTACTTTTTTGGAGCAAGTGGAAATGGAGCAACCCCCACCCCCCCTCCACTTTCCGATTCCTTGCTTAGATGAGGATGGATGGATTTGCCCCACTGCCTGCTGGGATATCCAATAACATATCCCAAGAGGCAATAGTTACAGCAGAATGGTGCAAGCACAAACTTTGGGGCACACATTCACCCTCCGGCCTGGACATCATGTGAATGTCCCAGGAGGTAGTTGAGGGCCATCCTATATCAACCTTGCCTAAACATGTGCAGAAACGCCACAGGTCCTTCCAAATAATTAGGACCCGGCCAAACGTTATTTTGAAGCACGAGATAAGTGTTTAGACAGACATTCTGTGGATCTTGGCCAGGTCCAAAATATCTGTTGGAGGCTGCAGCATGTCTATTTACACTTGGACGTACCAGAAGTCCCAACAAAAAGGAGTCTCAAAATGGCAGCACAAGAGCAGAGTGATCTTTGGCTGCAAGATAGCCAACGCTGAACTCCTTTTACCTTGTGATGGCCAACCTGCGGCCCTTGGGTGTATGATGTGTGGCCCTCAGACCTCAGCAGTCTGTAGAGGGAACATTGATTATTGTAATAGCAGGGATGTCTACCAGCCTCATGTAACATGCTCTCAGTTTCATATTGTCTTCTGCAGCATATCCCCAACTAACAATGTATCCTGTCCTCACTCTCTGACCCTCATTTCCTCTATTAGGTCAGCAGTCTCTGACAGCCCTCTCAAACATAAAAACATCTTCAACATTTTGTGTGGCCCTTTGGTGATGTCAGGGGCAGGGGCGGACTGATCATTTGGAAACTCGGGCACTGCCCGAGGGCCCGGGGTCAGTAGGGGGCCCCATGAAATGCCCCTGGTACCTTTTTCATAGGCTTTTTTTGAGTTTGGGCAAGGACACAGGGGCCCCATGATCCCCTATTGCCCGGGGGCCCCATGAGTTGTCAGTCCTCCCCTGATCAGGGGGCTAAAATCAGGCCCCCTTTAGCTCATAAGTTAGCAACCACTGCCATAGACTATTAAATATACTTTTTTATTCTTATACAAGGACAATTATAAGATCGAGGAACTGAGTTTTTGCTAGAGAGGGTGAAGTGAGCGCAAACAAAAAACTTGAGATCTCAGGGGTTCTAACCGCCCCCCCACGATTTACAAACTTTAAAAAAAAAATCATGTAGTTGGATTTAGCCGTTCCGCTCCTTTCCTTGGTGACGGATCCTCATATTCATAAAAGTGCCAAAAAATCGATTTAAAAAGTCCAGATATGACATGTTTGCTGCAAATACAAAACGCAGCTATTACCCAGGCAATAAAACAGTCCGGGGCAGCCAATGTCCCCTAGTCTGTCCATAATTACAAGGCCCACAGATCCTGTTTGACAGCTCCATTATTTACTGTGTGTGTCAACACGGGGTGGGGCCCGGGCCCCCTCAGGCTATCCGCATTCCTGAGATAATACTGTAATCACCACTGCTGATCAGAGGGGACCTTGCCTCCAGAGAAAGCCAAGAAAGACCTCCATTTGTCAGTGAAACTCAGAAGTTGTTATGCCAGGACTGTAGGGAGGACATGAAGAGGGAGCTGGCGTGCCAGCAGGAGGAGAACTGCAGGTGACGGGATTGTGCCATCGGTTATTCCTGGACAGCAGCTGCTAAACTAGATATCGCTGTCCCAAAACATCTCCTCCAGCCGAGCACTTAAATAACCAAACAGAATGAGTAATAATGCAACTTTGTCCCTAGTTAAAAAAAATTATTTTAAAGATGGCGGCTGCTTGCCACCAATTGACACTTACCCATCGAGCTGCCGATCTTCGCTCTCTTACGAACCTACCACTGCCAAAGGATCTTCTGTATCAGAAGACAGCTCAGGGAGTCTTAAAGAGGTTGTAAAGGATTTTTTTTTATTAAAATAACAAACATTTTATACTTACCTGCTGTGTGTAATGGTATTGCACAGGGCAACCCCGATCCTCCTCTTCTGGGGTCCCCAGCCAGCATCACAGCGGCTCCTCTTCTCTGTGTGCCCCCATAACTTATATTGTAAAGCGCTAAGCAAACTGTTGCCAGTATATAAATCCTGTACAGGGGCGGACTGACCATTTGGAAACTCGGGCACTGCCTGAGGGCCCGGGTTCAGTAGGGGGCCCCATGAGATGCCCCTGGTACCTTTTTCATAGGCTTTTTTGAGTTTGGGCAAGGAGACAGGGGCCCCATGATCCCCTATTGCCCGGGGGCCCCATGAGTTGTCAGTCCGCCCCTGATCCTGTATAATAATATTATTATTATTATACAGTATTTATAAAGCGCCAATGGTTTGCTCAGCGCTGTACATTACAGAGGGGGACAGAACATGTGACAGAACAATACCAATACAATGCAAAACATGAGGGGATCGAGGGCCCTGCTCCTTGGAGCTTACAATCTAGGAGGGAGGGGATGGTGGCACAGGAGGAGATAGCTGTGGGGGATGGAGTGGTAGGAAGAGTGGAGGAGGTCGGCAGGTTAGCAGGGGGTGGGGTAGGCTTCCCTGAAGAGATGGGTTTTCAGGGTGTGCTTAAAGGAGAGGAGAGTAGGTGATAATCTGATGGGTTGGGGCAGGGAGTTCCAGAGGATGGGTGACACCCTGGAGAAGTCCTGGAGGCGGGCATGGGAGGAGGAGACCAGGGAACTAGAGAGAAGGAGGTCTTGTGAGGAGCGGAGTGTGCGTGTTGGGCGGTACTTGGATATTAGGTCAGTGATGTAGTTCGGGACAGTATGGTGGACGGCTTTAATAATAAAAAGCCGCTTGTACCAATGGGGAGGATTCCTTCATTCACCTCGATTGTGTGGATGAAGGAATCTGCTAGTTTTTTTTTTTTTTTCATTCAGCCTACTGACTATACGGAAAAAAAAATAACTATGTGTTCCAAGATTCTTCAGGCACTGTAGCTCTATGGGAATGAATATTGGTGGCACGGGTTTTATTAATAGGCAGCCATTTTTAAAACATTTTTATCGAACAATAGAGTCACTTTGGGGGCATGCTCACAGTAGGCATCATTGCCTTGTACCATGCCAGGAGTACGACTGTCCCTCCTCCCCACTGGTCTGTGCTCACATTGTACCAAGCCCTGGGCATGCTTATGGCATCACCTCTGCCGGCCAGACCCCAGTGATCCCTGCTTCCATTCTCCATGAGTGATCAGTGACCTATGAGTTCCATGCAAGGTTAGAGATCACATCTAAAAAGATCGTGCCGGAGTCCAACAAACTGCACTGTGAGCTAGACCACCTCTTTCAAGCACGGTCAGGCCAGTACACTTTTGTCTAAGACCGGCAAACAAGGACATTGCTGGTGAACAATGTTTGGGCATAGTTCATACACCTAGTATCATGCTTTCTTAAAGTCCCAACTCAAAGGTGCAAGTTCACCTAATAGCTCTTCCAATCAGCAATGGAATACCCAACAGTTAAGGCACAACAACCACTAGAACCCATGGGTGAAATTTGGGCGTTATGTTCAAATAGTAGGGTACTATAAATGGCAAATATGATGGACAATTTGTAGAGGAGTTCCCCAAATTTTCACCTCCCTTTTCCTACGGTTGACCTACTACTTTCCTATAAATTGTCACAGAGTCTAGAGTCAAAATAAAGGCCTCCCTATACACTTTCCTAAAGGTTTACTGTCAAAGAGGGGGCAACACGGGATCGTGGGACAGGTAAGTGTCTGTTTTTTTTTTTAAAAGTCAGCAGCAGTGGCGGACTGACCATTTGGAAACTCGGGCACTGCCCGAGGGTCCGGGGTCAGTAGGGGACCCCATGAGATGCCCCTGGTACCTTTTTCATAGGTTTTTTTGAGTTTGGGCAAGGACACAGGGACCCCATGATCCCCTATTACCCGGGGGCCCCATGAGTTGTCAGTCCGCCCCTGGTCAGCAGCTACAGTTTTTGTAGCTGCTGACTTTTATTTTTTTTACAGAGTGATTGGAACTCCGCTTTAAGAATGGTGGTGGTGGTGGGGGGGGGTGTTTCTGTAGTCCTGCCTTAGGGTGACAACCCTGCTCCTCCACAGATAAAGCATGGTGAGTGTTGTCACCCTAGGACGAGTGTTTCTTTACGTGGACAGCAGCTAAAAATAAAGGACAAAAAGCCTGAAAAATGCAGCCACCACATCTAAGGACTGATAAGCTGAAATATATGACATTTTTGTTCTTGGGTTTGGAGACATGGCCATCTTGCTCAGCTGTATTGCTAAAAAGTGTAGAAAGAGCGTATCTAAACACACATCACAGTGCTAGAATTCTAGTTCAAACTCGCAATTTATGTTCTTACGGTGTAATAAAAACAGCAGACTTCGCACTGCACCCCCTTCACATAAATAAAGCTTCTTTCTTCTGCCAATAGTCTGGCTGGATGGAGAGCCCTGGAAGTGACAGGCCCAGCTGCTGAGGAGGACTCTGGACAGAAGTGTTGGTTTCAGTCCCGAAAACAATAGCGGGACTCAAAGCGGCCGGGCAGAAAGCCTCTAAAATCAGTCTTTACAAGTGCTGAGCACAGCAGAGACTACCAACGTTTTGAGGGGAAAAAAAAATTGAAAAAAAAAGGAACGCACATTTTATTTAATGCCGCTCTCGCAGTATGCAAGCATCTTTTCAAGTCCTTTTGTGACATGCAGGGTGTATTTTATTGACATTTAAGAACATAAATCACGCAATGGCGAAACAAACGAAAGCTTTGTTTGCGGCTAATAATTACAATGCGTGGGTAAGAAACAAGTGCGGCGCAAACCCTCTCAGGAAACAAGGGCTTATTGTGACCATTAAAAAGTGCCACAATCAGAAAAATGGCCCCAGTTTTGTCATGCAATGCGCTCACATGGCGGCCCGACACAATGGGCCACTGAGAATTTCTACAATGTGACATTTTCAAAAGGACTTTATTTTTTGTAAGTAGCCTTTCCTGAATACACATCAGATTAAGGCGCAACACCACCTCAACGCACATCCGTCTTCGCTGTTATATTGTAATACGGAACTGCAAACCTAAAATGTGACCTCGTGATCCCCGACAAAGCTGCAGGGATGGCGCTCCAGCACAACAACTCATCTATAGTACCTATCTGTCCTATCGTCTATCTATAATATTCATAGGATCTACCTACAGTATTTATAGTATCCATCGTATCCATCTATAGTATCTATCTATGGTATTTATATCTATCCATCTATAGTATCTATCATATTTATAATATTTATAGTATCCATCTATAGAATCTATGGTATTTATAATATCTATCTATCCATCTATAGGATCTATCTATGGTATTTATATCTATCCATCTATAGAATCTAAGGAATCTATACTATCTATCTATATATCCATTTTTAGAATCTAGTTAAGGTATTTATAGTAAGTATCTCTCCATCTATAGAATCTATAATATCTATCGAGTCTAAAGTATTTATAGTATCTATCTATCCATCTATAGAATCTATCATCTATCCATCTATAGAATCTATTATCTGTCTGTCTGTCTGTCTATCCAATCTATCTATCTATCTATCTATCTATCTATCTATCATCTATCTATCTATCTATAGAATCTATCTATTATCTATCATCTATCCATCTATAGAATCTATTATCTGTCTGTCTATCCATCTATCCAATCTATCCTATCTATCCAATCTATCCTATCTATCCTATCTATCTATCTATCATCTATCTATTTATCTATCTATCTATCTATTATCTATCTATTATCTATCTATCTATCTATCTATTATCTATCTATCTATCTATCTATCTATCTATCTATCTATCTATCTATCTATCTATCTATCGAATCTATCTATTATTTATCCATCTTTAATATTTTCTAATATCTATCTATAGAATCTATGGTATTTATAGTATCTATCCATCTATAGGATCTATCTACAGTATTTATAATATCTATCTATATATACTATCTATAGTATTTATAAAATCTATCTATCCATCTATAGAATCTATCTATGGTATTTTATATTATGTATCTATCGTATGTATCTACCATATGTACTGTATCTATATCGTATATACCTATCGTATCTATGGAATCTATCCATCCATCTTCCATATCCATCTATTTACAGTATCTACCTATAGTATCTATCCATCCATATATCTATTGTATCTATCCATCTTCAGTATCCACCTATAGTATCTATCTTTCTATTTAGATTATCTATCCATCTATCGTACATATCTACAGTATCTGATTTGTTCCACTGTCTACTAGCCTAACTATATATATATATATATATATATATATATATATATATATATATATTATATATATATATATAATTTTTATTTTTTTTATGTTTTTTTTTTCATATAAATTCCATTTGTAATTATTTAGCACTATAAAATGATACTTGGCTGTGTTCTCCAAAAGGGGCAGTACTAGTGGTGAGTAGGTGGTGGAACTAAGAGATGGTGCTCGGAGGTGGGTAGGGGGTGGAGACAAGGGTGACTCAGAACGGCGGAGTTCTTGCATTTATCCTCTGAGAAAAAAAGTCCTGTTATGAGCATGATTGTATGTTTGCATATACCGTCCTTGGGGTCACATGAGCGGGGATTATTCTTCCTTCCTGTGAGTGGGAGGAGCTTGTATACCTTCAGACATCATCAGGGGCGGACTGACAACTCATGGGGCCCCCGGGCAATAGGGGATCATGAGGCCCCTGTGTCCTTGCCCAAACTCAAAAAAAGCCTATGAAAAAGGTACCAGGGGTATCTCATGGGGCCCCCTACTGACCCCGGGCCTTCGGGCAGTGCCTGAGTTTCCAAAGGTCAGTCCGCCCCTGGACATCATTCAAAAGGTATTTAATGACAGACTATGCATGATTAAGACTTGGCTATAAAGGAAGAGGGGACTCCTCTCGAAACACGTCAGCCATTCTGAGTGTCTTCCCTTGGTTGGGATTTGCACAGTGGACCAGGTCAGGCAGGACACTCTGGATATTGATGAGCTTGACATATTTTGCTGTTTCTGAGCATACATCTGTTTTCTAACTCCAATAAAGAGCTCTATTAAGGTCATGTGTAAGGCCGGTGCGGCCCCTGTTCTTGTTTCTCCAAGTGAGCGAGTGCTGCAACTCAAGTCATCACCGCGATGAGGACAATTTCTGCGACTTTTCTCCTAAGCTTTTATTTAGCATGCCCAATTATAACCAGAAGGCCCCCCCCCCCCCATACTGAAAAGCATGTACTGTACGATCCTTAATGCATTTCATGTTAATAACTGAAAAAAAAAAAGAAGAAACTTCTGGACTTCAAAGCACCGAAGGGCATATTTACCAAACATTATCTAAACGTAATGCCTTCAAATTTAATAGTTTAATTTAATTTCACTCAAGCAAATTTTTCTCCTAATCCGATAATGCGGTTAGCATCTAACAGTGCCTGTGGTTTAAAAACAACCACACTGCCATCTCCTCCTCGTAAAATGCACAACAAGCAAGAGAAAAGCCATTAAACACGTGTGACAAAAAACAGAGGGGAAAATATGTGTAGCAAATGTGTGTGTGACAACTAGACATGTGTGACAAATGCGTGTATGACATTCGATGATACGGACACAAAAATATACATTCCTTTCAAAATTCAACAATGAGACCCGAGGAGTTCTTAACAATGTTAAGAGTGTCTGATAACATACAAGCAAAAGTGGATTTCCTAAAGAAGTCCTATAATTAAACCAAAGTCTTCAAAGATCACAAGAACCTCTGTGTTATTTTCATCATGCGTGCTTAATGCTCAGACCTGGTTACAGAAAAAGAACGAGTCGCTCTAGACAGAAGCTTGATCCACCGACTTCTATTGGTCCCATCTTAGCTTTTAGCCTGGAGAAAGGACCTTACAATTCAGGTGGCCCCACCAATTAATCCTGTATGGCGTGAACCCATGCATAGGCTTTAGGCCTTTCACAACCGTTTCAACAGAGGAACCCTTGAAATAACTTTCTGGTCTCAGGGAACCCCTGCTAAAAATTTCTATATCTACAACTCAGGATACATTAGTGTGATGGTCAGTGAGAATAATGTTCCTTACACTTGTGGTCATAGGGAAGAATCCCCTCTTTACAGATAGCCGAAAAGACCACTGGTGTCAGTGAGAACTTATGTGAGAGGCAGAAATTGCTCATTGGTCAAGGAACCCTCAGTAACCTCTGGAGGAACCCTAGGCTTCCTTGGAACCCTGAATGAGATGTTTGATGTTGAGTTTGAATGAAGACCAGCATCATAGAGCTTCTACGTATCATCAAGTGTTGCTTTTAATCAAGAAGGTGCCTGTGAAAGCAATGGACACATAAGGCGCTCCCATCTGGCCAGAAACCAAGGACGGACCACCTGAAAAATGGCAATAGTGGAACAAAAAGCTCTCCAGAATGGACAAAATGGTTTATATTTTTAATAAAGGAACAACACACATTCCGTGGAGAACAACCTATGGAGAACAACTTGGTGACAAATGGTCCTGTCTCATTTGTACTCAGTTGAGCGCACTTGATGAGAACTACAGCTCATGCATGGGTTTACGCCATACAGGAATAATTGGTGGCGCCACCTCAAGTATAAGGTCCTTTCCCACTAACAGAAAATGAGATCTATTTATGGAATATATGAGTAAAATAAAATAAATACACTTTCATGACAGCAGACTTACAGTTGTGTCCAAAATTATTCAACCCCCAATGCTGTAAAGGGGTTTAGGGACTATAGTGTACATTTGGAATTGTATTCAGAATCAAATCCTACAAGGACGTTGTAACTACCCAAATGCAACTAAAATGACATCAATTGTTTATGTAATACAGTAGTAAATGGTTCTTATGTGGTTTCTTCATTGCCACAATTATTCAACCCCTTAAAGACTACCACTCTGAAGAACAGAGGTTCATACAGGTGCTTTCCATCAGGTATTGAAAACACCTGTGGATGTCACCGAGCAGCAATCAAGCATAATAAGCACCAATTAGGCAGCTTTAAAATGACTGTGATACTCAGCTCCTTCTAGACATTTACTGGTGTGGTTACAAACATGGTGAAGGCAAGAGAATGGTCCAGGAAGACAAGAGAAGAGGTGATTTCTCTTCACAGGAAGGGCAATGGCTATAAGAAGATTGCAAAGATGTTAAACATACCAAGAGACACCTTAGGAAGCATCATTCGCAAATTCAAGGCAAAGGGCACTGTTGAAACGCTACCTGGTCGTGGCAGAAAGAAGATGCTGACTTCGACTGCTGTGCGCTACCTGAAGCGTAGAGTGGAGAGAAGTCCCCGTGTGACTGCTGAGGAACTGAGAAAAGATTTGTCAGATGTGGGTACAGAAGTTTCAGCCCAGACAATAAGACGCACACTGCGTAATGAAGGCCTCCGTGCCAGAACTCCCAGGCGTACCCCCTTGCTGTCTCCAAAGAATAAGAAGAGTCGACTGCAGTATGCCAAAAGCCATGTGGACAAACCACAAAAGTTGTGGGATAGTGTTCTGTGGACTGATGAAACAAAATTAGAACTGTTTGGGCCCATGGATCAACGCTATGTTTGGAGGAGGAAGAACAAGGCCTATGATGAAAAGAACACCTTGCCTACTGTGAAGCATGGTGGAGGGTCAATCATGCTTTGGGGCTGTTTTGCTTCTGCAGGTACAGGGAAGCTTCAGCGTGTGCAAGGTACCATGAATTCTCTTCAGTACCAGGAGATATTGGATGGAAACGTGATGCAGTCCGTCACACACCTGAGGCTTGGGAGACGTTGGACCTTTCAACAGGACAATGATCCCAAGCATACCTCCAAGTCCACTAGAGCATGGTTGCAGAGGAAAGGCTGGAACATTTTGGAGTGGCCATCGCAGTCACCAGACTTAAATCCGATTGAGAACCTCTGGTGGGACTTAAAGAAAGCAGTTGCAGTGCGCAAGCCTAAGAATGTGACTGAACTGGAGGCCTTTGCCCATGAAGAATGGGCGAAGATACCCGTAGATCGCTGCAAGACACTTGTGTCAAGCTATGCTTCACGTTTAAAAGCTGTTATAACTGTAAAAGGATGCTGTACTAAGTACTAAGATTGAATGTCACTTGGGGGTTGAATAAAACTGATAATGCTGTGAGCACAGAAAAGACATTTGTGGTTATTTCATTATAACTGTTATGTTATATTTGTCTGACCTACAAGTGCCTCTTTAATGTAAATGTAAGCAAGATGACTGAATGATCAAAAGCAATGTCAAACTGGCCAAAACACTCAATTTCAGTGGGGGTTGAATAATTTTGGACACAACTGTATGGAGGTTTTCTGATTTCATGCGAAAAGCACTCAGTGTGAAGCCACCACCTACCTGCTGCATAACTTATGTTGCTGAGCAACCAGTCACCTATCCAAGGCCTTCTGAAGTGCAAAGCCCACTGAAGAGCAATGGCCCTCTGTTGGCAAAGCACTACTAGTAGTAGCACTGCAGTTGCTTGGTGGGACTGTTATTCCGGAGCAGCCTTTCTAAATCTTTTTACTCCAGAGGACCCCTTGAGATAATTTTCAGGTCTTTATATCCAGTATTCCCCAATGTTTTCTGACCGTAGATATTCTTCCTTCGGCTTGTTTTTCGTATTTGTTGGATATACCCTACTGGCTTGTTTTCGCATATACATGTTCTCTAGTACCTGTTTTGTGGCATTCCGCCCTGTAATCAAGAACTGTACCACCACTAAGTATGAATCCTTATGTATCCTATGCCTACCTCAATGGTGGACTATTTTGTTAAGCTACCTCTTTCAACAAAAATATTTGTAAAATAAATAATTTTCAGGTTTTGGGGGGAACCCCTTAAAAAGACAAGAAGATTGTGGTGTCCTTTAACATTAGAGAACCATGAAGAAGTCAATCCTTGCATTGGAGGCCAGTATAAATGGGGATCAACACACCATTGCTCACAGCTCAAGGAACCCCTAACAACCTCAAGAGGAACCCTGGTTGAAAAACACTGTTCCAGAGGATGGGCAGAGGTTCAGACCAGGATTGGCTTATTGATTAAAAGGCCTTCCTTTTCCTAAGTGAAAAGTGACTAAAATATCTTTCAAAGCAGAACACAACAGAAAATGTTTTCCTTTGATTCCCTAACCTCACCAGGAGCTGGCACACCTGGGGTATTCAATACAAAAATACCAACTTTGGGTTTTGAAGCTGGAGCACCAGCATAGCCCACAGCAATTAGTGTACAATCTACAGATCAGGTTACGAGGCAGTCACTGTATTAAGAGATGTGGTGGAGGATATACCAGGGATCAAAGTTGGAGCAAAGTCATAGAATGTGGAATGGTGTCCTGGGTTTTGGGAATTTCTCTGTGCATGAAGAAATAATTAACCAACTGAAAGGTATATTAGGTTCACAATTTTCAAATGAGACACAAAAAACCCCCCAAAAAACTACTATCTTTGTAAAGAATCAGAAGACACAATGGACTTTTTTGGTGCTGAAGGATAAAACAGACTAAAAACGATGAATACAATTTTGTATAAAAACTAGATTCTAAAAATTAGCAAACTATATAAAAAACAAATACAACTAAAATGGATCTTAAACCAATTGTAAATCCCTGAATTTCTGCACTGGAACTCCACTTGAATTACCAATATTAGCCATGAAAATGACCATCACAATGTCATGTCTGGGCACTGGACAGGTAATGAGCTCACCTGTGCTGGATGTGGATGCCACAAACAACAGGCCAGCTCCAGGAGAACTTTTTTTTCCAGAAGCTGTGTTACTCCGAATCCATCCAGAGAGGGAGGTTCCTACTACTGTAAGAGCAACACCCATACATCCCTTAAGGGGAACTCTGTGTCACAGCCTAAATTGTTGTGATCCTGGACCTGCTTGATCCAGAGAGGGATATCCTTCCACGTGCTGATCCAGATGTACACTTCCAGTGACACCAGGGAATAATATTCATATACTGCACTGTACCAAGTGTAGTTCAGGTGAGTGGGCATTTCTTCCATTCTAAATTTGAGGAACATACACTGACCGGGAATCACTGAGGACTATTAATTTAAGCGCTGCACTATTTCTTTGATATTTTATATTGAGGTTTTGTTGGTTGCCTTGAGTGTACAGCTGCTGAACTGATTAGCGCTCACTTTTTCACTTTGTTTTACCAATGACCATCACAATGTATACATGGGGTCCCTATGTGCCTCTACGCGTTTCATAAGGTATGCCCGCTTCTTCAGGAGGACTTCAAGGGATATACATTTGAGATTAAAAATCTCTTGCCACAAATTCCATGCCAGGGAAAAAGACCAATTCATCAAGGTACCCCAGGGGCAAGCACAGGGACACCCCACAGAAGCTGATAGGTGCAGAGTTGGCTGGACATGCATCTCACTGGCTAAGCGGTTAACACTTTCGCCTGGCAGAGCTAGGGTCATTGGTTCAAATCCCAACCACGGCACTACCTGGCTGGAGTTTGCATGTTCTCCCTGCGTGGGTTTCCTCTGGGTACTCCAGTTTCCTCCCACACTCCAAAGACATGCTGGTAGGTGAATTGGCTCCTGTCTTAATTGTCCTTAGAATATGTATGAAGGAATGCAAGTTCAGGACGGTTGGGGATATTGTAAGCTCCTTCAGGGCAGGGACTGATGTGAATGTAAAATATGTGTAAAGCGCCGAGTACATTGATGGCGCTATATAAGGTACAGGTACTGTAATAAATAAATAAGGAGTGGTCAAAGGAGGTTACATCACTCAATTATATATATAGTTCAGTCATATACCTTAGATTGTACACTCCTTGAGGGTCAGGGACTGATGTGAATGTACAATATATATGTAAAGTGCTGCGTAAATTGATGGCGCTATATAAGTACCTGTAATAAATAAATAAATAATATAAATTGTGCCAGCCACAAGCCCGAAGGGCGTCCACCTGCTTCACAGTGATGTGCAAGCCTCTTTCAAGGTCCCCAACTGGCAGCAAGCGCTGATCAAATGAAATTTACCAGCAGTCCCATCCGATATAAGTCATTCACAGGGGCGGACTGACCATCTGGAAACTCGGGCACTGCCCGAGGGCCCAGGGTCAGTAGGGGGCCCCATGCGATGCCCCTGGTACCTTTTTCATAGGCTTTTTTGAGTTTGGGAAAGGACACATGGGCCCCATGATGATCCCCTATTGCCCGGGGGCCCCATGAGTTGTCAGTCCGCCCCTGGTCATTCATTAGATTGACTCCTCTCGATTGGGAATGGCCATAGATGGATTGAAATTGGGCCAGTTCCTGATGAACCGTCTAAATTTTAGAGACTTCCTTCTCTTTAACACGGAACTCTCTCTGCATAATCAGCTTTTCTCCCTGAAGCATGAATGAACTGAACTGCTTAGAAAGTATTTTACAGAGCACAAGGAAGGTGAAATATTTCCTGATGAGCTAAAAACATCAATAGGCATGCAAATCAAAGCCTCCCACACCGGAGGGATGCATTTCAGGTACTAGGAAATAACTTACAGCGATCTGATGACTTTTCATGAAAACTTCTGAATCTGCAGAGAGATTTGGCAAATAAAATTTTGCATCGGTCACCCTTACCCTGCTTCTCCCCTGAGCAGTACTGGGCAGGCGCAGGTTGACGGCTGGTCTGCAGAGAACGAGGAGAATCCTTTGTAAATTTTATCTATCTAATCCAGGAAGGAAAGGCGCCTTTTGTTCCACTCTCACCCCTTGTGCTAATACTTACAAACGAGCCAGGTAAGCTTCAGCAAACGGATCAATAAAGACCAGAGTTAAAAATTCTGGAGGAAAAAAAAACCTACATCACATTACAAATATTAGCACAGGACTTCAAATAGGCCAAGCGTGGTCCAACAACAGGTAGGTCGGCGTATGGCGCAAAGAGCAACTCCGGAGACTTCTATACATCAAAGCAAGGAAACCTGGCCAGAGGCGGCCACCACTGACCTTCCTAAAAAATCCTATTTACTGGTTGTAATGTAAATCCAAAAAGGACTTAAAAGTGGAGTTCCACTCAACCTATCAAAAAATAAAAGTCAGCAGCTACAAAAACAGCTACTTACCTGTCCCTCGGTCCCGTGGTGTGTCCCCCGCAGCTCCTTTCACTATCCGTCCTGTATTCCAGACGCCGGCATCTTCAGTGTGGGCACCCGGCTCTGACAGCTTGCAGCTTCACAGCCCACTACGCATGCGTGAGTAGCGCTGCACTTCATGAATGGTCCTGTAGTCTTCTGGGACCTGTCACGTGTACCAAAAGACTACAGGGAGGGAGGGAGGACACCTTCCGCTTCTGATCGCCTAGGCATTCGGACTGGAAGTCACTCGTAAGCAACTTTTTCCATGAATTTATTTATTATTTTACAGGGTAGGTTGCCAGGTCTTTCCCCAACCCCCACCATGCAGGAGATCCCACATGGCCAGGGATGAAACTAGGACAATTTAGACAGGAGCCAATTAACCTACCAGCATGTCTTTGGAGTGTGGGAGGAAACCAGAGTACCCAGAGGAAACCCACGCAGGCACAGGGAGAACATGCAAACTCCATGCAGGAGGCGCCATGGTTGGGAATCGAACCCATGACCCGAGTACTGCAAGGCAGAAGTGCTAACCACTAAGCCACTGTGCTGCCCAGATGGAGAATGGTTAAAGTAAACCCCTGTCAATTTTTTTTTTTTCCGTCTGTTCCTCATTACGGAGATTTCCTTCATTCCCTGTCCCATAGATACAACAGGATATGAGCCCCCTAGCTGCCCGTGTGAAAGGGGCCTTATGGATCCCCGGATAGCAGTAAGACCTGACAGGGGTTCTAACCAAAATATTCAAAACTTAAAAAAAGAAAAAAAACTGTGGCTAGAGTTTCATTTTAAGTATACCGATCAGGGGCGGACTGACAACTCATGGGGCCCCCGGGCAATAGGGGATCATGGGGCCCCTTTGTCCTTGCCCAAACTCAAAAAAGCCTATGAAAAAGGTTTCGGGGCATCTCATGGGGCCCCCTACTGACCTCGGGCCCTCGGGCAGTGCCCGAGTTTCCAAATGGTCAGTCCGCCCCTGATACCGATGGATACCTACCCTTCCAAACTGCTGCCAAAATAAATTTTATACATTTCCATTGTGTTAAAAGAAAAAAGTTCTGCAACACCTCACCAAATATGTAGATTGTTCACATTCCTGTCTCTGTAAGGTTACCGCCTGGGGTTCTTTTCAGGCATACAGATTAATGTGAGCGGTTTAAAAAAAAAAAAAAAAAAAAAAAAAAACTGTAGAAAAAAAAATTAAATTCAGCTTAGATTCACAGTAAGGGCCGGCTCACACCACAGACATCCTCCAGATCTGTTCCGGATGCATTTCTGCATGCATGTTTTTAACATGTTTTTTGTTGCAATTCCAGAAGTGTTACAGATGTTTTGTTTTTTTTATACTGTACTGGAGTCTGATGCGTTTTTGATGTGTTTTACTGCATTCCAGTACAGTTCTGTGCACGTTGTACTTTTTTTTTTTTTTTTTTTTTTAACTGAAACACACCGGAAATTTTTGCACTGGTGTGAACTATCTAATGGAACCCGTAACCTACTTTCCATGCATTTTTGATGCAGAAAAAAAAGCACTGCGTGTGTTATGAAGAGGCCAAAAGTGATCTAATATTATAAAATTCACCAAAAGAAAAAAAGGAAAAGTTATTTCATATTCTTGCAACCACAGCAAAAGTACTCTGTAATGCGAATGGCACAGACACCTTGATTCCTGGGCAATAGAGGATCATGGGGCCCCTGTGTCCTTGCCCAAACTCAAAAAAGCCTATGAAAAAGGTACCAGGGGCATCTCATGGGGCCCCCTACTGACCCCGGGCCCTCTGGCAGTGCACGAGTTTCCACATGGTCAGTCCCTAAGTGATCTAATATTATAAAATTCACCAAAAGAAAAAAAGAAAAGTTATTTCATATTCTTGCAACCACAGCAAAAGTACTCTGTAATGCGAATGGCACAGACACCTTGATTCCTGCTCATGTGACCTTCCCTAGAAAATGTGCTGAGGGGATTGGGTAAACTCTAATGCAGGCTATACATGGATCATATGAATATAAATAAACAGCGCAAATTTAGATGATTAATCAATATAGTAAAAAATATAAAATAGGTGCATAAATTAATCGTGTTTGTCCTTAATCTTAAACAAAAACACCCAAAAGTCCATGTGCTGAAAACATAACTAAATTGTTAAAATAAAAGTGCAAACTTCTTTTCTTCAAAAAATACTTTCACCTTCCACCCGTGCACAAACCAACATCGAATACACTCACCAGAACTTGGTGAGTAAAGGACCTTTAAGGAATTTTTAGGCATCCTAAACCCTCTTTGGTGCCACGCTAGGGAAAATCTTCACCCTCCGAATAGACTCCACCATCGGAAATGACGTCAGGCGCATGGAGTGTGGACCGGAAATGCGTCAACGCGTTTCGCCCCTCCCATAGGGCGTTATCAAGACGCCCATCTCCCGCCCTCACTCACTTAAATATCAATGGGATACCCACCCCTCCGATTTAATTGGTCAAACCACCTCCCAGGACAATTTCAGAGGCTGTTCCTCCCACTACATGACGTGAGAGACCTTTACAAAATGCCGATCCACATAGCCACATAATGAATCTATACATTCTGACAATTAATATAAACAATTAAAAATATATTTCAATAAAAACAATATCTTTATATACATGGATCAAATTCCGAACCAGGGGCCGATTGACCATATGGAATCTCGGGCAGCGCCCGAGGGCCCGGGGTCAGTAGGGGCCTCATGAGATGCCCCTGGTACCTTTTTCATAGGCTTTTTTGAGTTTGGGCAAGGACACACGGGCCCCATGATCCCCTATTGCCCGGGGGCCCCATGAGTTGTCAGTCCGCCCCTGTTCCGAACATGTCGTTCGCCCGGTAATCCGATGGTGCCATCAATGATTTATAACAGGCAAAACTTCTGTTCCTTCCAGGTCACGGCTCATGCACATATTATTTTCGGAAAAACCGATCGTATGATTTGACCATCGTTGAGTCGAAAATCGGTCTTTTTCACGAATTTTCCAACATGCCCGATCACCAAAAAGGGGAGGAAGCACAAAAATTGGCCAGTGCCATTGACCCCACTAACTGAGCGAAAATCAGTCGATTATGCTTAGGTCTGATTTTCGGACAAAAAAAAAAAAAAAAAAACGCACTCCATCAGGGCTACAACAAATAACATAAAAAATCTAAAAAATTAATTTGCAATATAAAATGCTCCTGATAAAAAAGCGGAAAGAGAAAAAGGTAAAAAGAATTGCTTTTTATAAAATTACCAAATAATTGTTGAAAATATGCATAAATGGTACTATACTACCAGTGATAATTACAGCAATAGTACTATAAAAAAAACCAAAAAAGGAAAAAGAAAATAAGAAGAAGAAGAAAAAAAAAAAAAGAGGACGGAGGAGAAGATGGAGAAGAGGACGGAGGAGAAGATGGAGAAGAGGACGGAGGAGAGGACGGAGAAGAGGACGGAGGAGAGGACGGAGAAGAGGACGGAGGAGAGGACAGAGGAGAGGACGGAGGAGAGGACGGAGGAGAGGACGGAGAAGAGGACGGAGAAGAGGACGGAGAAGAGGACAGAGAAGAGGACAGAGAAGAGGATGAAGAGGATGAAGAGGATGAAGAGGACGGAGGATAAGAGGGAGAAGAGGAGAGGGAGAAGAGGAGAGGGAGAAGAGGAGAGGGAGAAGAGGAGAGGGAGAAGAGGAGAGAAGAGAGAGAAGAGGACAGAAAAGAGGAGAGAGAGGAGAGGACAGAGAGATGAGGACAGAAGAGAGGACAGAGAGAAGAGGACAGAGATTAGGAGAGAAGAGGATGGAGGATAGAAGAAAGAAAAGGAGGGAGAAGAGGAGAGAGAGAGGAGAGAAGAGGGGCAAAAGAAAAAAAGAATTTTCAATAACCATGGTAAGTTTTTAACAATAATTCTGCTGTTTTCCTTTTCTTCTTTTTAGAAAGTTTATATTTTATAAATTTATATTAAATTCATTTTTATATTTTATATCCTTTTTCTTTTGTTGCAGCCTTGAAGGAGGAGGGTGTGAACCCTTGAAACGTGTTGGCTTTTTTTTGTAATTGACTATTGAATAAAACATCCACTTTGAACTTTTCAACCATTGGTCTGGAGCTCCGACCGCTTTCTGTACATCAGCTGGACTGAGTGATAGGAGGCAACATCAGTGGTGCATTTAGGTTTTGTGCTGCCCTAGGCAACACAAAAGCCGGACGCGCTCCCCCCCCCCCCTAGAAAGAGAGCCTGACACCGACCAACACAAGCCCCCTCCACCCCCATCCAGGGGAGAGAGCCTGACAGTGACCAGCAACACCTCTTCCCCATCCCCCCACCCGAGAGAGCCTTCCGCTAACATCCACCCCCACCCCCCCATGGCGACAGAGAGACACTCACCTTCACAGCTCTGGACATCCCTGAGAACGACAGTCGGGCTCTGCATACATCATCAAGCAGCCCACAGCCTCTTTGGGATCCCACCTGGTCCCCATGCCGCATATGTCCCTTCTCCCAGGTGGCAGTGCTGCCCCCCTAAGAAATGCCGCCCTAGGCAAATGCCTTGTGGTATATACTAGATTGTAAGCTCCAAGGATCAGGGCCCTCCTATCCCTCTTGTATTGAACTGTATTGTTGCTTTATTGTCTCCCGTTATATTGTAAAGCGCTGAGCAAACTGTTGGCGCCATAAATCCTGTATAATAATAATAATAATAAATACGTCCCTGGGTGACATCACCTGACTCCCTCCAGCCATACAGAGAAGAATATGGGCAAGAGCTGAAATAGGTTCATTCAGAAATCATGTGTTAAGAATATATTTTTTTTAACCATCTCCCATGCAGTTTCTATTTTTCCTTTCCATTCCAAATGGTGCAACAATGGGCTTCGGGGGCCTGGTGCACTATAGCAGCAGCTGCTGGCTTACAAATTCAGGTCTGGTCAGGTCGGCGCCCCCCCCCCCCCCCCAACATATAATTTAGGGGATTTATTGCGGAAGTAGAGCGAACCTTTAAAAACGTCCTCGCATTTAGCTTTACGTGCCGCTACGCTGACCGCCGGGATGAGACAGTCAAGCGTCGGCCTTTCAGGTAAACAGGGTGACAGGATAAACTACATACACGCAGAACAGACAGTGCGTTTTAGACGATGAGGCAGTTGCTATGACGACCGATGCTAATTAACCGCGTTCGGCTCTGAGCAGAAAGAGCCGGAGGGCAGACAGAACACTGTACATCTCAGATCAAGGCACAGCAGAACATTTCGTGCAATCTCCAAACATCTCTCATATCTGGAATACCTGGGTATTAGCTTAGCTTGCAGAATGCCTAAGGAAAGACAACAATGTATTTTATTAATTTTCATCCAGCAACATTCTTTAATAGCATCAGCGAGACGACGGCGTGCGCTGCCCGCGTCCAGGAAAGAAAATGAAATCATTTGTACACGACTTCCCCGGGAATAAGTCGGTTCCAAATAAGATTAGATCGCGTCTGATCCGAATGGAGTTTTTTGATCCCTCGCAATTCTTTGATCTATTTCCCGTCTTCCTATTTTCCTTAAGCCAGATATCTGCGGTGATCGGTAAATCGCAAATAGACTATCAAACACTCCCCCGAATGCTCAAGCAGCGGGTGCTTGAAGAAAGGGTACCTCAATAAATTTGTTGTGATAATTGGATTGAGGTCATAGTTTGTAACCTTTAGCAAAAAAAAAAAAATGAATACAATTATGCCATGTTATATCTAAAGACCAATCCGACAAGCAATAAAAGTGGGCCTGGATCCAAAAATCGAGCAATAAAAGCGGGCCTGTATCCAAAAATCCAGCATTGAAAGTGGGCCTGAATCCAAAAATCCAGGACTGAAAGTGAGCCTTAATCCAAAAATCCACGACTAAAAGTGAGCCTTAATCCAAAAATCCACGACTGAAAGTGAGCCTTAATCCAAAAATCCAGCAATAAAAGTGGGGCCTGGATCCAAAAATCCAGCAATAAAAGTGGGTCCTGAATCCAAAAATCCAACACTGAAAGTGGGCCTTAATCCAAAAATCCAGCACTAAAAGTGGGCCTTAATCCAAAAATCCAGCACTAAAAGTGGGCCTGGATCCAAAAATCCAGGACTGAAAGTGAGCCTGGATCCAAAAACCCAGCAATAAAAGTGGGTCCTGGATCCAAAAACCCAGCAATAAAAGTGGGTCCTGAATCCAAAAATCCAGCACTAAAAGTGGGGCCTGAATCCAAAAATCCAGCAATAAAAGTGGGTCCTGAATCCAAAAATCCAGCAATAAAAGTAGGCCTGAATCCAAAAATCCAGGACTGAAAGTGGGCCTGGATCCAAAAATCCAACACTAAAAGTGGGGCCTGAATCCAAAAATCCAGCACTAAAAGTGGGCCTGAATCCAAAAATCAAACACTAAAAGAGGGCCTGAATCCAAAAATCAAACACTGAAAGTGGGTTTGAATCCAAAAATCCAACACTAAAAGTGGACCTAAACTCAAAAAGTGAAGACTTACAATACTGAATGTATAGAAATATTCACTATGTCTAAGCATTACCCTAAAAAAAAAAAAGTACCTTTTTGTCTTTAATTCCTTCTAAAACAAACCGCATGTGGTGCACAGGGTATAGGGTGTTGGTGATGGTGGACCTTCCTCCATGTTCCCCATTAACTTGTTGGGCATCAAGTCAGGGTCACAATAGAGGTTTAGCCCCAGGGTGGATTCTTCTGGGCTGTGCTAGGCACCTGTAACAAGGTCCCTTTCAATACACATGGGGTACCTTTACTGTGCTGTTTTCACCAATGCCCTGAGGTTGCCGCCAGGGATTATTCAAGCTTAAGGCAGGCCTTGCACCATAACTGTTCTCCAGTTAACTCTTGGGTCCCCGTGTAAAATGTACATCATCTCACTGCAGACTTGCACGTAGGAGGGACACTCTGAGCCTTGTCCACAACCACCTGTCCAGAATTTTCCACTATCATTCCCCAGTAGTGGAGTTGGCCTCACTGTGGACCTTGCGTAGGCTCCACACGTACACTTAACTTGCTATTGAACTTCTGTACCTCTGTACAGGATGGAGACCTCTGCCATGCAGATCTGCTCCCATTGCTGTGGGAAACAGCCTGCTGGCAGGAGTGTAGACAACATCTCCTTCGCTGCTAGAGGCTGGTCTACCTATAACAGGTACGTTAAGGACAGGCTGGTCGTCAAACCTCCGTTACCCTAGGTCAGTGGTGGGCAACCTTTTTTTTCAACTGAGCCAAATCTCGCCAAAACCACGATTGAAATTTATTTTGAGAACCACATTTTTAAAACTGAAAATACATCCCCCATATAGTAATTCATCCCCCATAGTAATTCATCCCCCATATAGTAATTCATCCCCCATATAGTAATTCATCCCCCATAGTAATTCATCCCCCATATAGTAATTCATCCCCCATATAGTAATTCATCCCCCATATAGTAATTCATCCCCCATAGTAATTAATCCCCCATATAGTAATTCATCCCCCATATAGTAATTCATCCCCCATATAGTAATTCATCCCCCATATAGTAATTCATCCCCCATATAGTAATTCATCCCCCATATAGTAATTCATCCCCCCTATAGTAATTCATTCCCCATATTGTGTCAATTCACTTACCTTTGCTCCGCGTGTTCCTCTCGCCGTGTTCCCGCGCCGTTCCGGTCTTCAGGGCGGACTGTGAGAGGAGAGGAGTTCGTCACGCTGCCCCGCCTACATCCTGACAGCCAAGGTTTGCCACGCTCCGCGGGCCAGATTAAAAGGTCCGCCGGGCCGTAGTTTGCCCATTGCTGGTCCTGACTTTTGGGGCGGCCGCCCGAAAGGAGGGAGGGGAGCGGGCGCCCGGCACACAGAAGAGCCGCATCAAAGTGTGTAAAGAGCCGCGGCTTGCCGATCACTGCCCTAGGTAACCACTGACTTGCACTTCACACTGTGTTGACTCCAACGGAGCAGTCCCAGTGTGTTACATGACCCCAACCTTAGACCAGGGTTTCTCAACTAAAGTTCCTCCAGAGGTTGCTAGGGGTTCCTTGAGGAATGAGCAATTTCTGCCTCTCAGATGAGTTCCCACTGACACCATTGACTTTTTTAGCGATCTGTAAGGGGGTCATTCTTTCCAAAGACCACAAGTGTAAAGGGCATTCTTCCCACTGACTATCACACTAATGTATCATAAGTTGTAGGTATAGCATTTTTTAGCAGGGGTTCCCTGAGACAGTAAAGTTATTTTCCTCTTAATCAGGTTTTAGTTTATTACTAAGAACTCAACTGTCTGGCTATGGCTTCCCATCCAAAGCAAAGCCCCATTATCCAAGAGCACCTTTACCGACCACTAAGGTATTCTCATTTAACAAGGGGGCAATGGGTGGAAATTGGACTAAGGAGACATTTGGACCCAGCAGTGCAAGCACAAAAAACTTTTTCCTGGTGCTTGTTTATATTCAATATTTTTACAAATTAACAAGGCTTTATAAACAGAAAAGAAGCATAAAAAAGTTACAATCAGTGTCCCTCTAGATCAGTGTTTCTCAACTCCAGTCCTCATGGACCCCCAACAGGTCATGTTTTCAGGATTTCCATTATTTTGCACAGGTGATTTGATCAGTTTCACTGCCTTAGTAATTACCACAGCTGTTTCATCTGAGGGAAATCCTGAAAACATGACCTGTTGGGGGTCCATGAGGACTGGAGTTGAGAAACACTGCTCTAGATGTACATGCTCAAAGTCCACGATTTCCTACAAGGGTCATAAAGGAGGAATGCCAACAATTCTCTCCTTCTGGCATATGAACTGCAGACGGTCTCTCTCTCCTACCAGGACTGGACTAGAGAGATGATGATGGATGAATGATGGATAATAGATGATGATGGGAGGATGGATAGATGCTGATTTTTGAACAGCAGGTGCTGAGTATGTATAAACCAGGTGTGCGAGTCATTTTGTTCAGGTATTGTCAAGGCTACTTCCAGGACAGAGGTGCTGAGAGATGTGGCAATCATGTAAATCCTGATGATTGTGCACTTCTTGGCTATGTTCGCAAATGTGTGACACAGATTAGACCCTGCTGCAGTCCATCCTCTTCTGACTTACAGGGAATGCTTCCTTCTGCCTACAGCAGACTGATGGCATCGCCTCAGCCTCGGCAAAGTCCACTGGAGCTCCAGCAAAGGTAGAATTTGTGCACAAAGGGGCCCAGAACTCCAGTAAAAGTCTAATAATAAAATAAAAAAGGATAACAAGTCCAAACACTTGTGGCTGCTAAGTCCCAAGAGTTAGAAGCCAGATCTGTAGTTGGGAACAAAAAAGAGAGCGGAAAGCGCCATCTAATTGTAGTAATAGGACATTCCATTTATTGCGTTAAAAATTGCAACTCACATGTTAAAAGATGAGGCTCTCTTATCAAATGAATGACCGCGTCCTGTAGGTCCTGCTGGATGGAATGTCCTGTGCATGCAGCACCCATCCAGTGGGACCTGCAGGATGGGGTCATCCAGAGGTGCCTATTGATTTGATAAGCAAGCCTCATCTTTTAACATGTAATAAATGGAGCGTCCTATTACTACACTTAGATGGCACCTTCCTTTCTCTTTATTTCACACAGGAGCTCACATTTCTTGCTAACCTTGAAGGAGGGCATCCTATCATGGGAACCTCGATCACCCTGTGTTACTGACGTGTTCTGGACAGCCCTCTCAGTCTGGCTCTCCTGCTTACCATTGGTTATATTACGGTCACTCTGCAGCCCATGAATCGTCGTGTTATCCCCTGATCTGAAAACCAATAAAAACACTTGTAGGCAGGTGTACTTCAACTTCCCTGCATAGGTGGTGCTGTTATGGCAGCCGCCAAACAGGGAGGACAGAGGACCGAAGGAACTCTTGTTCTCATGAGGCCTCTGTTGGCATCATCAGGAGAGCAGCTGTCTGATTGGACGATGCTGCCCTGGGTGACCTAAACGGCCATCATTAGGGTGGGCAGTGCTAATAAAAAGCACTGTCCCACTGCAGTTGGTGCGAATTTGCAAAGTGGACAGGTAAGCGACAGGAACCTACTGGTTAGGGACAGTGTGTCTTGTATAGGGAGAGGTTCCAATGGAGGGATGGTAGGGTTTCTGTACAACTGTGCCCCCAGCTAGGAACTCTACACACCTTCCAGATACCTCCTTCATCAGATGTTGCCAAGCATCATAAACCACTTAGAGTAGTGGTTGGCCATGTTGGGGGTGTAGTGTTCTATGTATAGAGTGTAATAGAATTGTATTATGATAGTGTCCAGTGGTGGGTCATGTTGGTGGTGTAGTGTTCTATGTATAGAGTGTAATAGAATTGTATTATGATGGTGTCCAGTGGTTGGCCATGTTGGGGGTGTAGTGTTCTATGTATAGAGTGTGATAGAATTGTATTATGATGGTGTCCAGTGGTGGGTCATGTTGGGGGTGTAGTGTTCTATGTATAGAGTGTAATAGAATTGTATTTTGATGGTGTCCACTGGTCGGCCATGTTGGGGGTGTAGAGTTCTATGTATAGAGTGTAATAGAATTGTATTATGATGGTGTCCAGTGGTCGGCCATGTTGGGGGTGTAGTATCCTATGTATAGAGTGTGATAGAATTGTATTATGATGGTGTCCAGTGGTGGGTCATGTTGGGGGTGTAGTGTTCTATGTATAGAGTGTAATAGAATTGTATTATGATGGTGTCCAGTGGTGGGTCATGTTGGGGGTGTAGTGTTCTATGTATAGAGTGTGATAGAATTGTATTATGATGGTGTCCAGTGGTCGGCCATGTTGGGGGTGTAGTGTTCTATATATAGAGTGTAATAGAATTGTATTATGATGGTGTCCAGTGGTTGGCCATGTTGGGGGTGTAGTGTTCTATGTATAGAGTGTAATAGAATTGTATTATGATGGTGTCCAGTGGTGGGTCATGTTGGTGGTGTAGTGTTCTATGTATAGAGTGTAATAGAATTGTATTATGATGGTGTCCAGTGGTGGGTCATGTTGGTGGTGTAGTGTTCTATATATAGAGTGTAATAGAATTGTATTATGATGGTGTCCAGTGGTGGGTCATGTTGGTGGTGTAGTGTTCTATATATAGAGTGTAATAGAATTGTATTATGATGGTGTCCAGTGGTGGGTCATGTTGGGGGTGTAGTGTTCTATGTATAGAGTGTGATAGAATTGTATTATGATGGTGTCCAGTGGTGGGTCATGTTGGGGGTGTAGTGTTCTATGTATAGAGTGTGATAGAATTGTATTATGATGGTGTCCAGTGGTCGGCCATGTTGGGGGTGTCGTGTTCTATGTATAGAGTGTAGTAAAATTGTAATATGATGGTGTCCAGTGGTCAGCCAGAGTATCTTTTATAATACAAAGACTGTGCCAGGTTCCTTGGTTACACTTTGGTGGAACTTTTGTGTTAATACAATTTTCTGCATTCCTTGGTCTCTGTGTGCATTCTCTCCACTCCGGGTACCAACTGCCTGGGCCCCCCTACACACTGCCATTGTACAAATGACACAGTTGCTTTTATAGTGGTATATTGTTAGATGTCAGGAAAGTATTAATCTGTGCGGAAATCAGAACTGGAAAAAAATGCATAGAATTCAAAGCGCTACCCTGATGAGGTGCAGGATGCAGTCCACCTCTTTTGTCTGCATGTTTTGTCTCTATAGCTCACAGAGTGCAAGTCTGCTGCCAGGTAAATAATTAAAGCAAGCCCACACCTTCAGTAACTTGATCTGAAGCTGCCAAAGACAAACAGCTGCTTTCATGTCATCACTGCTGGAGGGCTCCGCAAGGTGCTCTTGTCCCTTTTGGCAAAAGTCGTTCAAACTGATTCCTCGGTTCAATGTAATTTGGCAGTAAGCACACCTCGAGGAAAAAGCAGCATTTATGTTACACCGTCTTACTGGATACACAACAGCTCACCCCTGTCTACCAAAGTCCAACAAATAACAGCACTTCCAGCACTGTATTAAGAGTACATCCAGTGGTGGGTCATGCTGGGCCTGTAACGTTCTATGAATAGAGTATAACAGAATTGTATTATGAGGGTGTCCAGTGGCCAGCCATGTTGGGGGTGTAGTGTTCTATGTATAGAGTGTAATAGAATTGTATTATGATGGTGTCCAGTGGTGGGTCATGTTGGGGGTGTAGTGTTCTATGTATAGAGCGTAATAGAATTGTATTATGATGGTGTCCAGTGGTGGGTCATGTTGGGGGTGTAGTGTTCTATGTATAGAGTGTAATAGAATTGTATTATGATGGTATCCAGTGGTCGGCCATGTTGGGGGTGTAGTGTTCTATGTATAGAGTGTAATAGAATTGTATTATGATGGTGTCCAGTGGTGGGTCATGTTGGGGGTGTAGTGTTCTATGTATAGAGTGTAATAGAATTGTATTATGATAGTGTCCAGTGGTGGGTCATGTTGGGGGTGTCGTGTTCTATGTATAGAGTGTAATAGAATTGTATTATGATGGTGTCCAGTGGTCAGTCATGTTGGGGGTGTAGTGTCCTATGTATAGAGCGTAATAGAATTGTATTATGATGGTGTCCAGTGGTGGGTCATGTTGGGGGTGTAGTGTTCTATGTATAGAGTGTGATAGAATTGTATTATGATGGTGTCCAGTGGTCGGCCATGTTGGAGGTGTAGTGTTCTATGTATAGAGTGTAATAGAATTGTATTATGATGGTGTCCAGTGGTGGGTCATGTTGGGGGTGTAGTGTTCTATGTACAGAGTGTAATAGAATTGTATTATGATGGTGTCCAGTGGTCGGCCATGTTGGGGGTGTAGTGTTCTATGTATAGAGTGTAATAGAATTGTATTATGATGGTGTCCAGTGGTTGGCCATGTTGGGGGTGTAGTGTTCTATGTACAGAGTGTAATAGAATTGTATTATGATGGTGTCCAGTGGTGGGTCATGTTGGGGGTGTAATGTTCTATGTATAGAGTGTAATAGAATTGTATTATGATGGTGTCCAGTGGTGGGTCATGTTGGGGGTGTAGTGTTCTATGTATAGAGTGTGATAGAATTGTATTATGATGGTGTCCAGTGGTCGGCCATGTTGGAGGTGTAGTGTTCTATGTATAGAGTGTAATAGAATTGTATTATGATGGTGTCCAGTGGTCGGTCATGCTGGGGGTGTAGTGGTCCACCTATAGAATGTAACAAAGATTACACATAATACATCTTATCATAAAGCAACTACATATTAATTACCAAATCACATTTTGTATTATTATAATGACCCCGTTTTTTTTTTGTAGATTAAGATTTTGTTTCACTCCTGCATTAAAATTTATGAAGAAATCAATGGTCTTTCTACAGGACTTAATTTTGTTTCACTCATTCAGGTCTATGTATTCTACAAAACACAATGACGTTCAACAGCCTGAAATTCACGGTGACAGAACTATCCATGTCATCACCAGCATGAAGCATCCAGTTCACCAGTAACCCGGCAATGTGAGGTTCTGCCATCCAGCTGAGGAGTCTTGGGGGTGACTGTATACTTGGGCTAGCCCGATACTTAGACAGGTCGGCATATACAGAAGATCCCGCAGCCACCTCTGTATAAAATCGGAGCAAAGAGATGTGTTGAAGGTCACACTGCAGCAGCGGTGGCCGGACTTGTGGATCGTACATTAGGAAAAGACTTCACAGGGATACCAAGCATATGTCACAAGTGAGAAACATAAACTGAAATCCTATTACATTCCCTGCCGATTCCGCTTCGTGTCCCTCGCCTTTGCCACACGTCTGAAATGAAGCGGGCGAAGAGAACTTCGCTCCGATAATTTACTGTGTTACACATCCAAAGGCAAGGCGATTTCCTTAAGGTCTTCAATTAGCTACATCTGTCTCGGGGCAACACGGAAAAGCAGTCTGGCCAGGCAGATGCGGAATAGTGAATAGGCTCTATTATACTGTGGTGGAACCAGTGAGGATTCAGATTCATTACAGACACCTTCCATCGTTGAGGAGATGCACAATACAACTTTGCCAACATACCCTCAGAATTTGAAGAGGGGACGTTATTCTTTATTATTTAGTTTATTTTTATAAATTAAAATCAATTTTAAAATGTTGGTTCAGCCAAAAAGGGATGTTTTAGTTGAAGGTAGAGCATTGCAAGCTGGGCAAACCCCTGGATTCTTGAATGTTCAGCAGCAAGATCTTCCTGCCATAATTCCAAACTCTTGTCCACCTGGGAGTTTTGGGTGTCCCCGCCTGTTAGATTTCTCTACTTGTCAGTATTATAATGCTCGATCCTGGGACACAGTTACACAATCCAGATTTCACTAACCCACATTCCAGGTGGGAGAATCCAAATCACACCCAATTTATGGGTTGCCCAGACCTTGCCCCTGAATATGTGGGGATCACCCATCGCTACCACTTTACAGACCTCGCCTTTAAACATTCAGGGGCTACCTCCTCACAGCCCCAGATTCCAGCAATGAACACCTTTTTTTGTGTTACTGAGCATGTGCAATGACTCAAATAGGTGATGGTGTGATCCCAGGACATGGCCCGGGACCCAGCATAGGGCAGTCACAGCAAATCCAAGACAGGGCTTGCATACCACGCATAGGCGCCTCCTGTCTGCAGACCTATCTCCGTTCACCAGCTGTGCATCGGAGTGGACCCCCAACCAGCACTCCTACAGGCGACCTGTGCCACTTTGGGCCTGACTCCCGCTGTCCCACTCTCAGGGGAGTCCGGAACTTAGCCGCAAGGGAAGCCCTCTCTCCATTGGCCTCCATCACCAGGTACGTGATAAGTACATTATCTGGTTGTGGATAAGGATAGCTCTCTTCTGTTACTTTCCTTCATACCGGACACTGAGCATGTCCTAATATCTCATGGAAATCAAGAGGAGAGAGGAGACCCCCCATAGTGTAATGCTGCCTTTATTCTGAAAGTAATTAAAAGTGTTGCACTTACAAGTAAAACAACAATGAGCTTCAAACTTTCCGGGCAATGAGGACCAGCCTTGGAGCACCACTGTTCGCGTGCGTTTCACTGGACAGGACATGGCATCAACAGAAACTGAAAGCTGCGTCCAACACATTTCACTCCTCCCACTGGGCATCTTCAGAGACAGCTTGGTTAAACCAATTTAGCCATGATTTAGCCCAAGTTGAAAGTCAACATACAACACCAGGGATTTGAACTCAGAACCCAATGTTGATACATCCAGTGCTTTATCCACTGCACCACCACTGGAGATGTACCTGTTTATCTACAGTCTTCTTTTCTCTACATCCATTCAAAGAGCTGACCTTATAAAGCTTTTCTGAGAGTTCAGAAAAAAAAAGGAGCGGAGAGCTGAAATTACACAGTGCAGAGCTCAGTGAGGACAGCTCTGACAGCTGATTGGAGTGAAGAGACATACCCCCACTCCACACAGCTCACAGGAACAGAGCTGAGGCTGCCAATCTGCTAGGGGGACCTGCACATCACCATTTTTTTCTTGGTGTCAGAAAAACTTGTCAGAAGTGACTCATGTTGATAGCAGAGGAATGATGCAGCAGACAGAACTGACACTTAGTGCTCTGGATTGAGACAAGCACAATACAGAGGGATATGCTTTGTTCATATTTCATGGCTGAGGTTTACAGTCACTTTCATAAAAAACCAGCAGGGATAGTGGGAACCCTTCATAGAGGACACAGCAGGTGTGGAGGCCTTTGAAACCCCCCCTAAAAGGTAGTGGGCCAAGGCTTAAAGTACATCTAAAGCCAAAGCCATTTGTAGTTTTGGATTGAGTGGGGAAGGATTAGGACCCTTGTTTGTTGCTGACAAGGGTATGTCTGGAGTAAGGATCATCGGAGTCAATATAGAGTCTTAATCCCCCCTGGTTCCAATTTGATGTTTGAGTGATGTTGTCCTTGGAAACCTTTCCCATTTCAGTCATAATTTGGTACTCATTGAGTACCTGTTCATTTTGGGAGTTTCCTCACCAAACTATTGAGACTCTTTTGAAACCTTCCTACGTGGAATTGTTTGAGTAAGCCTTGAAATCCAAGCCCCTCCTAAAGATTTCTTCCAGATTTGCTTAGCTGTCTATGTCCCCTACTAAGGAGCTTCACCCTTCCCTATGTGACCCTTGTCACCAAGGCTAGAAGTAAAGGAAAATTTTAAATTGTTACAAGAGCATAAGTTACGGGAAACCTTTCAATGGGGACACTTTTGTTTAAGTGACAAGGAATTCCCCTCATTTATAAATTTTCTGTTGTGTTTGCAAGACAGAAAGGGAGAGGAATATCCCCAATGGGACACAGACCAAAAAAATTACAAAAAAGGTTTAGCCATTTCCTTCTCCATTCAAAATGAAAAAGAAAAAAAAACATTAGATTTTGGCATTAGGTATGTATTTTATCAAGTACAGGTACAGTATTTATAGAATGGCAACAATTTACACATCATTTTTGATATAGTCTACATGCACATCAGTCCCTGTCCTCAAGGAGCTTACAGTCTAAGGTTCCCATCTCACATGCATGCATACAGGAGCCAATTAAACTACCAGCATGTCTTTGAAGTGTGCGGGGCAGGGGCGGACTGACAACTCATGGGGCCCCCGGGCAATAGGGGATCATCATGGGGCCCATGTGTCCTTGCCCAAACTCAAAAAAGCCTATGAAAAAGGTACCAGGGGCATCTCATGGGGCCCCCTACTGACCCCGGGCCCTTGGGCAGTGCCCGAGTTTCCAAATGGTCAGTCCGCCCCTGGTGCGGGGAAACCGAAGTACCCGGAGGAAACCCAAATAAGCACAGGGAGAACATTCAAACACCATGCAGATATGGTCATGGTTGAGATTTGAACCAAAAACTCCAGTATTGGAAGGCATAAGTGAGCAGGGGTGGACTGACAACTCATGGGTCCCCCGGCAATAGGGGATCATGGGGCCCCTGTGTCCTTGCCCAAACTCAAAAAACCTATGAAAAAGGTACCAGGGGCATCTCATGGGGCTCCCTACTGACCCAGGGGCCTCAGGTAGTGCCCGAGTTTCCAAATGGTCAGTCCGCCCCTGCCTCTGAGCCAATGTTCTGTTCTTTAACTGTGACTTGTTTACCAACACTGATATGGAGTGCTGTCTGTGCTTAATGGATTGTTGATGGGCAAGACCTCTGAGAGCACCTAGTCAAACGAGAGATAATAATGGTGTACAAAATAGACACAGATACGATGAAGGGGAGGTTGGGCAGTTGGTAACTGAGTTCTACTGGTTGCCAAACATTTGACTGATAGACCTCACCCTAAAAATATTAAAAAAAAAAAAAAAAAAAACACCTTCCATCTCTCATCAATCTAGCAATGTAATGAAAGGCGGTAGAACACCTGCCACCCAAAGATTTTAAGCAACTCAATTTAGCTGTTAAAACATCAAACGAAAGAATGCTGCCAAACAGGAACTTTCCGCCGGGGCGTAACACCCACCCCAAGGTTACTGTAAACCCAAATTACATTTTTCTTCCATTTTTAAACATTTCTGGGCCAGCCCAAGTCAACGGGGAGCTGGACTGCAGCCAAATGCAAGAACCCCTAAAACTCACCTTTGTGGTCTCTACAATGCTGCAAATAAATGACCTCTCATTGCGAGGGTTCAAGAGAGCAATGGAGTGCAATGGATTCCCTTAATGCAGTGGTTCTCAACCTTCCTAATGCCGTGACCCTTTAATACAGTTCCTCATGTTGTGGTGACCCCCAACCATAAAATTATTTACCTAGTAATCATAATTCATGAAGTGTCCTTTTACCTCCAATACTGCTGCTTTCTACACAGTAGCTGCTTTTAACAGAGTAGCTGCTTTCAACACAGCAGCTGCTTTCTACACAGTAGCTGCTCTTTACACATCTGAAATATGTGTTTTCTGATGGTCTTAGGGGACCCCTGTGAAAGGGTCGTTCGACCCCCAAAGGGGTCGCGACCCACAGGTTGAGAACCACTGCCTTAATGTATAAACATGGTCTAGTTACTGTAAATATGAACTGCTCTAAACTTTATTATTACAGTTTGGTTTTTTTTTTTTAAAAAATGCTTTTTCATGGTGTCCACATGGTTCTATTTATAAAGTACACTATTTCAATTTTTACTTTGGACAAACACCTACCATATACTGTACACCATGTGCTATGGTAGTGTGAATTAAAATAATAGGACATAAGGCAAGATTGACTTATCTATGGGATGGGCATGGCTGCCCAACCCAACCAAACACATATACTATGAATGGGCTCTTTAAGTACACCTGAGATTTAAGTTGACCGTCATGCTGAAGTTCTGGCTTCCGTGGATGTTGCCTTCAAGAGATTGGACAATGGCAAACAATGGCAAACAAAGCTATAAGGACAACCCGGTATAACCCCTCCTGTATTGGTTTTGCAACAAGCATTTGGATTTGATCATAGGAAAAGAGAGGAGGGACTTGTGTCCCATAATGTACTCCAAGAAAAGGATTTTGCAGCAAGTCAAAAATCCAACGTACACTAAAAAGGGACACAGGAGAAGCTGTTAAAATCTAAAAGCAGCCCAACTGAGGGGTGGGCAACACCGCTATAAAAAGTTAACAGCCTGCAAAGCCAACAGGTTAACCGAGGGGACTCAAAAGAGCCTATAGAGTCACCTGAAGAACCTTCCAGCATCATAGGAGGCCTGAACATCCACCTGGTAGAACGAAACAAAGCAAGTAAACCGAAAACTAGGCGGCAACCTTGCAAATCTGAGAAACAGATGTTTGATGCCGAAAAGCCCAAGAAGTGCTGTTTCTAAGAGTTGTAAGGCCACCACCTGGTCTTCTGTTCACATGTTCATTATGTTTATCCAAGTGCATATTCAGGCCTCCTACCATGCTGGCTTCGGTTGTAGGGCTCCTCAGGCAACTCTGTGGAGCCACCTTTGTTAAAAGTGACACTTAATTTTTTTACATCACTTGTTCTAAAACAGTGGCCTCCAAACTGTGGACCTTTGCTTGTATTTATTAGGCCCTTGGAGCAGTATTCCTTCTAATGATGTAAGGCACTATTCCTTTTACTGACACCAAGAATGGGGCATAATTCCTGTCACCCATACCAACAATAGGTCACTATTCCTACCACTGACCCCCAATAATAGGGCACTATTCCTACCACTGACCCCCAACGATGGGGCACTATTCCTCCCACTGATACCAATGATGGGGCACTATTCCTCCTACTGATACCAATGATGGGGCACTATTCCTCCCACTGATACTAATGATGGGGCACTATTCCTCTCACTGATACCAATGATGGGGCACTATTCCTCCCACTGATACCAATGATGGGGCACTATTCCTCCCACTGACACCAATGATGGGGCACTATTCCTCCCACTGACACCAATGATGGGGCACTATTCCTCCCACTGATACCAATGATGGGGCACTATTCCTCCCACTGATACCAATGATGGGGCACTATTCCTCCCACTGATACCAATGATGGGGCACTATTCCTCCTACTGATACCAATGATGGGGCACTATTCCTCCCACTGATACTAATGATGGGGCACTATTCCTCTCACTGATACCAATGATGGGGCACTATTCCTCCCACTGACACCAATGATGGGGCACTATTCCTCCCACTGACACCAATGATGGGGCACTATTCCTCCCACTGATACCAATGATGGGGCACTATTCCTCCCACTGACACCAATGATGGGGCACTATTCCTCCCACTGACACCAATGATGGGGCACTATTCCTCCCACTGACACCAATGATGGGGCACTATTCCTCCCACTGATACCAATGATGGGGCACTATTCCTCCCACTGACACCAATGATGGGGCACTATTCCTCCCACTGACACCAATGATGGGGCACTATTCCTCCCACTGACACCAATGATGGGGCACTATTCCTCCCACTGATACTAATGATGGGGCACTGTTCTTCTCACTGACACCAATGATGGGGCATTATTACTCCTACTGACATCAACAACAGGGCACTATATTTCCCACCGACACCCATAATGCTCGACTATTCCTTCCCCCGATACAAACAATGAAGCACTACTCCTCCCACTAACACCAGCAATGGGGCAATATTTCTTCTATTAATACCAATGGGGCAATATTTTATTGTTCACTCCCACTGAGGCCAGGGCATTTTCTACTCATGTTGACCACAGTCTGACCCCTTCAAAGTCTGAAGGACAGTAAACTGGCCCTTTGTTCAGAAAGTTTGGAGACCCCAGTTCTAAAATAACAAGTATATTATGCTGGGGTTTGTTTTTTGTTTTTTTAAAGTTTAAAATGTCTCTAACCTTGTTTTTAGACTTTTTGTAGCTTTGATGCTCCTCAAAGCTACAACTGTGGAGCGACCAATGCAATGACTTTTATTCACATGCTCTGCTCTATGCATACTACAATTCCCTTAGACTCATTGGGGTTTAAAAAAGCTAAGGTGTGCAAAATCAGGCTCACGTCTGCACAGAAACCAATCAGCTGCCAGGTTTTAGTGCCAATGTTTAATTGAACAAGCTGAAGTTAGAAGCTGATTGGCTACCGTGCACAGCTGGACCAAATTCAGAGTGCACCAGTTTTAGTAAATCTACCCCAATGTATCAAAGTAGATGTGTAGTACATCACAGGGCAAGCAGTAGAGGGTGGCTACATTCATATTCACAAGGGAGGCATAGAGAACATACAAAGCCACTCTGGAACAGGAAAACTAAAGCTGGTCATAGATTGTTCGAATCTCAGAGATTTGAACCATGTATGGGCAAGGCTGATTGTACCCAAGTTAATCAATCAACTTGGGTACAATCAGTCTATTGGATTTTACATGCAATTATTGCTAGCGGCTACTGGGCTGTCCTTATAGCTTTCTTTGCCAATGCCTAATTGCCCTGGCTTGGGTCTGAACCCGAGACCTCTGCTTCTTGTTAAGCCACCTGAGATGCTGGACAGCTCCCTGCCCGATTCCTTAGACCAGTGGTGGGCAACCTTTTTTTTCAACTGAGCCAAATCTCGCCAAAACCACGATTGAAATTTATTTTGAGAGCCACATTTTTAAAACTGAAAATACATAGGATGGTACACTGTTTTTAGTTTTAATAAGTTTTTATAGTAATTCATCCCCCATATAGTAATTCATCCCCCATAGTAATTCATCCCCCATAGAGTAATTCATCCCCCATATAGTAATTCATCCCCCATATAGTAATTCATCCCCCATAGTAATTCATCCCCCATATAGTAATTCATCCCCCATAGTAATTCATCCCCCATAGTAATTCATCCCCCATATAGCAATTCATCCCCCCTATAGTAATTCATCCCCCCTATAGTAATTCATCCCCCCTATAGTAATTCATCCCCAATATAGTAATTCATCACCCATAGTAATTCATCCCCCCTATAGTAATTCATCCCCCATATTAATTCATCCCTCATATAGTAGTAGTAAGTAAGTAGCAAGTAGTAAGCCAAGTCCCCCCTGTGTCAATTCACTTACCTTTGCTCCGCGCGTTCCTCTCGCCGTGTTCCCGCGCCGTTCCGGTCTTCAGGGCGGACTGTGAGAGGAGCCTAGCTCCTCTCACGTTCGTCACGCTGCCCCGCCTACACACATCCTGACAGCCAATCACTGGCTATCAGGATGTGAGTGGCAGCGAGACTGGCCAATCATTGCATTTGAGCGCGCTGCCCTGGCTGTTTTTTTTTTTGGATCACGCTGCAGAGTCCCTGCCGCCAGAGAGGAGGGAGGGGAGCGGGCGCCTAGCTCCTCTCACGTTCGTCACGCTGCCCCGCCTACACACATCCTGACAGCCAATCACTGGCTATCAGGATGTGAGTGGCAGCGAGACTGGCCAATCATTGCATTTGAGCGTGCTGCCCTGGCTGTTTTTTTTTTGGATCACGCTGCAGAGTCCCTGCCGCCAGAGAGGAGGGAGGGGAGCGGGCGCCCGGCACACAAGAGCCGCATAAAAGCGTGTAAAGAGCCGCATGTGGCTCGTGAGTCACGGCTTGCCGACCACTGCCTTAGACGGTCTTGTTTCTTGTGAACCTTGAACCCTTTGCTCCTCCCCTATTTAGGCCATGCCTTTGTACTTCCTGTTTACCAGACTATTGTGCTCTGTCCAGCTAATATCTCGCTCTTGTCACTTCTTCTGCTGTCGAGAGCTTATCTATCACTCATTATTGACCTTTGGCTTGTTCCTCGGCTACACTTCTGATCAGGGGCGGACTGACCATTTTGGAACTCGGGCATTGTCCGAGGGCCCAGGGTCAGTAAGGGGCCCCATGAGATGCCCCTGGTACCTTTATTTAGGCTTTTTTGGGTGTGATTTGAGTGTGGACGAGGACACAGGGGCTCCATGATCCCCTATTGCCCAGGGCCCCATGAGTTGTCAGTCCGCCCCTGCTTCTGATTGATCCCAACCTGCAACCACTTGCTACCAACCTTTGGCTTGTTTGCGGACTATACTTCTGCTTGATCCCAAACTGCTATATCTGCTACTGGACCCTAGCTTGTGGGGCAATCCTAAAGACCATGACCTGATACTAACATGCAGTAAAACCCATATCTGCCATAAGGAGCATTGGTGAATACCAGTTGGTGCTCATACCCCTGCACCTCGGGTGAGCCCACATCATCCGCCAGGGTGACCTGCTTATATACCAATCCTGCTGGTCGTTGAGTCTCTCTCTACTGCTATAGCTAATGGTCTCTGAACTTAAACCCTCACCATAACACCAATCTCCTGATAGCGGCAGCATAACCCAATTGTACCTGAATAGTTCATGCTGTGTATTTTAATGTTTGATTAACAATTTCTGACAAGACCATCTCCAGGATTACACCAATTGGTGGCCAAGAAAAAAAAAAAAAACACAAAACACACCCCAAATGCCCATTTGACTTCCAGTGCCAAGTCTTCCTTCTTTTCTGTGTACGTCTGGTGGGTCCTTCTACGAGGTGTCCACATCACTGACTGCCTGACGTGTACGTTTCCTATTGGAGCCAGCAAAACACAAACCGCGACAGGGCCCTCAATGCCAGAAGATATACACGGGAAGAACGAGAGGACCAGTGCCCAAAAAGATAATGAGTGTCCAGACCCCAGAGCAAGAAATCACCATTTCCCCTCCCTCCTAGATTGTAAGTTCCAAGGAGCAGGGCCCTCGAACCCCTCGTGTTTTGCATTGTATTGTTACTGTACTGTCTCATGTATTGTCCCCCATTGTAATGTACAGCCCTGAGCGAACTGTTGGCGCTGTATAAATACTGTATAATAATAATAATAATAATAATTTGCCACAGAAGAAACTAGGACGCATTTTTGGTAGCCCATCCAAATGCATCTTTGTAGCCCATCCTACGAAGTGCTTGCTAAAAGCAAGCACTTCGTAGGATGGGCTACAAAGATCCGTTTGGCAGGAACGCAAAGTTAAGGGAAGTAAATCAAAATGCACTAAAATTTGATTTTTGCCCACAATTAGGTTTTTAATGCTGGGACATCATCTGGAGGGGTAGAAGGAGCTTTGGACCTCCATTTGGGTCATGCCAACTCTTAAGGATTCTCCCATTAATCAATACATCACTATTTTCAGGGTTTTAAAAGCTTTATTTTCTATATCTCCTCTCCATCTCCGCCACCCCTCTCTGCCAATCCCTCCACTGGCTTCCGATTGCCCAACGGATAAAATTCAAAATCCTAACACTGACGTACAAAGCCGTCCATCACACTGCCCCAAGCTACATCACCGCCCATCCAAACGCATCTTTGTAGCCCATCCTACGACGTCCTTGCTAAAAGCATAGGATGGGCTACAATGATGCGTTTGGCAGGAACGCAAAGTTTAAGGGAAGTAAATCAAAATGCACTAAAACTTGATTTTTGCCCACAATTAGGTTTTTAATGCTGGGACATCATCTGGAGGGGTAGAAGGAGCTTTGGATCTCCATTTGGGTCATGCCAACTCTTAAGGATTCTCCCATCAATCAATACATCACTATTTTCAAGGTTTTAAAAGCTTTATTTTCTATATCTCCTCTCCGTATCCGCCACCCCTCTCTGCCAATCCCTCCACTGGCTTTCGATTGCCCAACGGATAAAATTCAAAATCCTAACACTGACGTACAAAGCCGTCCACCATACTGCCCCAAGCTACATCACCACCCATCCAAACGCATCTTTGTAGCCCATCCTACGAAGTCCTTGCTAAAAGCAAGCACTTCGTAGGATGGGCTACAATGATGCGTTTGGCACGAACGCAAAGTTTAAGGGAAGTAAATCAAAATGCACTAAAACTTGATTTTTGCCCACAATTAGGTTTTTAATGCTGGGACATCATCTGGAGGGGTAGAAGGAGCTTTGGACCTCCATTTGGGTCATGCCAACTCTTAAGGATTCATGTGATTTGCATATCAGCAGCCTAGCCTTCACTAGACGGAAATGCTAACATGTGCTATTTAAAGGTCTACATATCCACGCCATTATGAACTTAATATACAAGAACCCATTTATCAGGGTTATTATCAGGGCAAGAAGTGAACACACCACCTCAAGACCTCACGAAAATGCTCTTTCCGCTGTAACTTCAAAGCCCCCATTCTCCTTAATGGAGCCTTCTGATTTCTGGAGTGGACAGGCTGTGCCCAGCTCCGGTTACCTCTAATCCTTTTCACCTTTATATTTAGTATTATTAAGTTCTCAGCATTTCACTCCTGTCTTTTTTTTCTCCTTCCCAGCTATGATAAACACGTCTATGATTTTTTTTTTTTTTTTTTTGGAGAAATATCACCTTACAATTGCTGCGCCCTATACAATTACCGCCGGGCTGGATCAGGTGTCTGTGATACAATTTGTCGATGTTGCTGAGAGACACAGAGGACAATAGAAAATGTGTGTACAGTGATTACAATAACACATGACGGAGCACGCAATGCAATACCTCGCATCTGCTATTTGCTTACTGAAAATGACATTTCTGAACGCTCAATATCCTGGAATATTTCAGGGTAATAAACGGCTTTCATACGGCGCACAAACTATTTGGAGAATTCTGCCTCGTCGAAGCGAGATCGAGGAGCCAAGTATGCCACATTTGCTGCCGGATCTGATCTCCCGTTAATCAATACATCACTATTTTCAGGGTTTTAAAAGCTTTATTTTCTATATCTCCTCTCCGTATCCGCCACCCCCCTCTGCCAATCCCTCCACTGGCCTCCATTCAGTGTCCTCCAACCCCTCTGCCAATCCCTCCACTGGCCTCCATTCAGTGTCCTCCAACCCCCTCTGCAAATCCCTCCACTGGCTTCCATTCAGTGTCCTCCACCCCCCTCTGCCAATCCCTCCACTGGCTTCCATTCAGTGTCCTCCATCCCTCTCTACCAATCCCTCCACTGGCCTCCACTCAGTGTCCTCCATCCCTCTCTACCAATCCCTCCACTGGCCTCCACTCAGTGTCCTCCACCCCCCTCTGCCAATCCCTCCACTGGCTTCCATTCAGTGTCCTCCATCCCTCTCTACCAATCCCTCCACTGGCCTCCATTCAGTGTCCTCCATACCTCTCTGCCAATCCCTCCACTGGCCTCCACTCAGTGTCCTCCATCCCTCTCTGCCAATCCCTCCACTGGCCTCCACTCAGTGTCCACCATCCCTCTCTGCCAATCCCCCCACTGGCCTCCACTCAGTGTCCTCCATCCCTCTCTGCCAATCCCTCCACTGTCCTCCACTCAGTGTCCTCCACCCCCCCCCCCCGCCAATCCCGCCACTGGCTTCCCATTGCCCAACAGATACAATTCAAAATGCTAACATCGACGTACAAAGCTGTCCACCATACTGCCCCGAACTACATCACCGACCTGATATCCAAATACCACCCAAAACGTACTCTCCGCTCCTCACAAGACCTCCTTCTCTCTAATTCCCTGGTCTTCTCCCATGCCCGTCTCCAGGGCCTCCCCCATCCTCTGGAACTCCCTACCCCAATCCATCAGACTATCACCTACTCTTCTCACCTTTAGGCGCACCCTGAAATCCCATCTCTTCAGGGAAGCCTACCCCACCCTCACCTAATTGCCGATCTCCTCCACTCTTCCTACCACTCCATCCCCCACCACTATCCCCTCCCTCCTATTTGTAAGCTCCAAGGAGCAGGGCCCTCGAACCCCTCGTGTATCGCATTGTATTGTTATTGTACTGTCTCGTGTATTGTCTCCCATTGTAATGTACAGCGCTGAGCGAACTGTTGGCGTTTTATAAATCCTGTATAATAATAATATTTTCAATGGCTACATATCACATCAAGAATCGTAGGAAAGCAAAATGGTCTACCGGCCTGAGTTTTCAATAGGCCGGTCTGTACAGACGCATGTCATTAATATCAGTACTGCCACCACACAGCTGCTGGGTACCATAGAGTACAGATACCCTACAGTGGTTGTAAACATCTGAAATAAAACATGAACAACGCATATCCTCTATAGTGTGTAGTTGCCTTAATCCAAAGTACCTACTAGGATTTCTGTCTGCTGTCTTATTCCTCTATCTGCATGAGTCACTTCTGTCTATGCCAACACCAAGCAATCCCAGGAGATGGCCACACCTCCACTCCAGCACTATATCCAGTTTCCCCGGACCCCGCATTCACTATATCCGGTCTCCCCGGACCCCGCATTCACTATATCCGCTCTCCCCGGACCCCGCATTCACTATATCCGCTCTCCCCGGACCCCGCATTCACTATATCCGCTCTCCCCGGACCCTGCATTCACTATATCCGCTCTCCCCGGACCCCACATTCACTATATCTGGTCTCCCCGGACCCCGCATTCACTATATCCGCTCTCCCCGGACCCCGCATTCACTATATCCGCTCTCCCCGGACCCCGCATTCACTATATCTGGTCTCCCCAGATCCTGCATTCACTATATCCGCTCTCCCCGGACCCCGCATTCACTATATCCGCTCTCCACGGACCCCGTATTCACTATATCCGGTCTCCCCGGACCCCGCATTCACTATATCCGCTCTCCCCGGACCCCGCATTCACTATATCCGCTCTCCCCGGACCCCGCATTCACTATATCCGCTCTCCCCGGACCCTGCAATCACTATATCCGCTCTCCCCGGACCCCGCATTCACTATATCCGCTCTCCCCAGACCCCGCATTCACTATATCCGCTCTCCCCGGACCCCGCATTCACTATATCCGCTCTCCCCGGACCCCGCATTCACTATATCTGGTCTCCCCAGATCCTGCATTCACTATATCCGCTCTCCCCGGACCCCGCATTCACTATATCCGCTCTCCACGGACCCCGTATTCACTATATCCGGCCTCCCCGGACCCCGCATTCACTATATCCGCTCTCCCCGGACCCTGCATTCACTATATCCGCTCTCCCCGGACCCCGCATTCACTATATCCGCTCTCCCCGGACCCTGCAATCACTATATCCGCTCTCCCCGGATCCCGCATTCACTATATCCGCTCTCCCCGGACCCCGCATTCACTATATCCGCTCTCCCCGGACCCCGCATTCACTATATCCGCTCTCCCCGGACCCCGCATTCACTATATCCGCTCTCCCCGGATCCCGCATTCACTATATCCGCTCTCCCCGGACCCTGCATTCACTATATCTGCTCTCCCACAGTACACAGAACATGGAAATGCAATTATTTTAGTAAATATAAACTGCTAAATACCTTTGATTGTTAGCAGTTAGGGCAGTCTTGTGACTTCTATCAGTGTCCAACCGAGCGCTGGTTAAAGCTTGTAGGAGGAGTTTTCATTCCCCCTGACCCTCTGTCTGGACAGTGCTGATTGGCCCTGTGCTGATCACATGCACCCTCCCAGGAAAAAAACAAACAAAACTCTCCAGCAATACACACCAAACTCAGCATGTGCAGAGTGACTCCACACAATATGCCTTATCAGGAGATAAGAAGGGGGGCACTGGAAGAAGGGGAGGATCAGAGAAGTCAGGATCAAACAGCCTTTTTTTTTTTTTTTTTTTACACAATGCAGAGGATTAACCCCTTCCACACTGAGTATAACAAGCACGCTTTACTGCATCTACAGACTGATTGTACTGTTGGGGGTTTAGTAACATTTTAAATAGATTATCATCCACAATACAAAATATCAAAAGGTTTCGGTAATCTGGAGAAAAAGGGACAAGGCTGAAGACAAAAGCGGACCACGTCCGCATATTATATGTTGAAACAGCCACCTGTAGTCTCCATGGGAACCCCCATGTGACAGGGTGACAACACAGGAGTACAATTTGTAGACCATTAACAGCGCATTAGCACATTTTTAACAGGAAGTGTCTGAAAAAAGGGACCTTCATGGCAGGATCACCGGTGATTATTTTATCTGTAGCTGCAGATTCTAGTGACTGGGTTTACTTCAACTACCTATGCGACTATTCAGTGAACACATCGTACTCGTAGTGTCCAGGTTCAGGAAACACTAACAGAATGGCCACTCGTGGGTCACCGAAGGAAGCATCTGATATTCCAACCATCCATATCATTTCCACAGTACAGAACCTTTAAAAAAAAAAAGGTGCCCAATGCTGCAATGTTTAAACAATACTTTTTTTCAGTTGAGTCACTGAGCGTGTCCAATCCATCTGTCAGTCTACAGGAACTCCATGAACAGACTCCATGCAGCTGTTAAACCTCATGCCGTGCGCAACAGAATTTAAGCAGATACACAGAGAAGATGACGAACGCCCCGATTACAAGGACGATGTTTGCTTTCTGTAAGGGCCATTGGCTTGGCAATCCAACAAGGGCTTTCTTTTTGAGGAATCCGCGTGAAAGTGGCGTTCTATGCCAAAAATGATTTCTCCGGAAAAACACCAGAACTCCTACAAATCGACTTCTGGAGAAGACCAGCCCATTGGTGGTCCCCAAACTGCTCAACGCTCTACAGTCCAGATTTAAAGAAGCATGGCCAAAGAACTTCTCCTGTGGGTCACAGGAGTGCGATCTTGTGACCCAGAATCAGTCGGCTGGCGGTTGACATCACAGGGCCGATGGTCCAGGCTCTGTAGGGATCCAGACAATAATGTCGGGATCCACCCACATGCTAGACCATCAGCTGGTTCAGCCTCTCAGCGGGCTTGCTAAGAGGCTGAGCCAGCTGCTACCGCCTCTTCCACAGCCCGGAACTTCAATGAGCGCTGGAGGGACAAAGTAGAGAGCCGGAGACTGATCATTGTTACTCACAGAAGACCCAAAAACTGAGCAGGAAGCAATCTTTGATCGCTCAGTGCTCAGTGTAGAGGCGGCAGGGGACAAATGCAGCATTAGATTGATGCAGCATCTACACAGGTGAGTATGTTATTTATTTAGATTGTAAGCTCCCAGGATCAGGGCCCTCCTATCCCTCTTGTATGGAACTGTATTGTTGCTGTATTGTCTCCCTTTATATTGTAAAGCGCTGAGCAAACTGTTGGCGCCAAAAAAATCACCCCTGTGCGAATGGAGCCTTAAAATGTACACTGAGCTGCGCATGCACACAAGTTACATCATCCAAGCCCGGCCAATTAACCACCTCCCGTCCGGCCATTGTATATAAACGGCTGGACGGCGGCAGTGCAGGGTCAGGTGAACGTTTATAAACTGCCTCCCCACTCCCTGGGAGCGCGCAGCACCGTGATCCGGTGCCTGCTGTGTCCTCCGGACACAGTGGAACATCGATCACTGTACAGGACCTCTCTGCAAGGTCCCGATCATGTGATCACTGATTGGCCAATCAGTGATCACATGAAGAGTAGTACGCAAGTTGTCACTTCTAACATCATTGCTTACTACGTGTGAAATCTGTGAATGATCACAGAGGTCACATGGCACAGGGCTATTCACAACAGCCTTGTACCATGTGACAAGCTGCGACCAATCACGGCTCACACAGTAGTTCTCAATGGCTGCAGGAATGCAGCCAGAGAGAAGGAGAAATTATTGCTTTTACAGCCTTTATGGGTATAAAAGCAATCAGTTGAAAAAAAATCTTCATCACCCCCCACAAGTAGCACAGTGTCACCATGGTGACACCATACTGCTAGGGTGACAATATGTAAAAAAAAAAAACAAACAAAAATATAAAAAAATTAAAAAATGTAAAAAAAAGTTTAAAAATTATAATTTTTGGTTATAAACTAATTTGGGCTATTTTTTTTTTTACTGAAAAGATAACGGAATAAGCATTGGCCAAGATTTATGATGAAATATTTATTTGCAAAATTTTATAAGAAAAACTTTTCTTCAAAATGTTTGGACTTTTTCATTTACATAGCAAAAAAAAAATCCCAGTGGTGAATAAATATCATCAAAATAAAGCTTTATCTGTCTCAAAAAAATGCTAAAAAATTCACTGAAGGGGGGTGAAAGTGTCCGGACTGGAAGGGGGGGGGGGGGGGGGGGGAGTGTCCGGACTGGAAGGGGGGAAAGTGCCCGGACTGGAAGGGGGGGAAAGCGTCCAGACTGGAAGTGGTTAAGATGGCCCAAGACCCTGAACCTAGAAGAAGTTGGTGCCAACCAGGGAACTTGCAGATATCACATCATTGGAGGGAAGACAAGTATTGTCAGGTTTTAGTAGCGTTTTAGAGTGGATACAGTGAATGCGGGGTCCGGGGAGAGCGAATATAGTGAATGCAGGGTCCGGGGAGACCGGATATAGTGAATGCGGGGTCCGGGGAGAGCGGATATAGTGAATGCGGGGTCCGGGGAGAGCGGATATAGTGAATGCGGGGTCCGGGGAGAGCGGATATAGTGAATGCGGGGTCCGGGGAGAGCGGATATAGTGAATGCGGGGTCCGGGGAGACCGGATATAGTGAATGCGGGGTCCGGGGAGAGCGGATATAGTGAATGCGGGGTCCGGGGAGACCGGATATAGTGAATGCGGGGTCCGGGGAGAGCGAATATAGTGAATGCGGGGTCCAGGGAGAGCGGATATAGTGAATGCGGGGTCCGGGGAGAGTGGATATAGTGAATGCGGGGTCCGGGGAGAGCGGATATAGTGAATGCAGGGTCCGGGGAGACCGGATATAGTGAATGCAGGGTCCGGGGAGACCGGATATAGTGAATGCAGGGTCCGGGGAGACCGGATATAGTGAATGCGGGGTCCGGGGAGAGTGGATATAGTGAATGCGGGGTCCGGGGAGAGCGGATATAGTGAATGCGGGGTCCGGGGAGACCGAATATAGTGAATGCGGGGTCCGGGGAGACCGAATATAGTGAATGCGGGGTCCGGGGAGAGCGGATATAGTGAATGCGGGGTCCGGGGAGAGCGGATATAGTGAATGCGGGGTCCGGGGAGAGCGGATATAGTGAATGCGGGGTCCGGGGAGATCGGATATAGTGAATGCAGGGTCTGGGGAGAGCGGATATAGTGAATTCGGGGTCCGGGGAGAGCGGATATAGTGCATTCGGGGTCCGGGGAGAGCGGATATAGTGAATGCGGGTCCGAGGAGAGCGGATATAGTGAATGCGGGGTCCAGGGAGAGCGGATATAGTGAATGCGGGGTCCGGGGAGAGTGGATATAGTGAATGCGGGGTCCGGGGAGAGCGGATATAGTGAATGCGGGTCCGGGGAGAGCGGATATAGTGAATGCAGGGTCCGGGGAGAGCGGATATAGTGAATTCGGGGTCCGGGGAGAGCGGATATAGTGAATGCGGGGTCCGGGGAGAGCGGATATAGTGAATGCGGGGTCCGGGGAGAGTGGATATAGTGAATGCAGGGTCCGGGGTTTAGTAACACTTTTATTATTCAGAGCTCCAACCTCATACCGCCATCATTTGACTCCCATAGGGTATGGATACCACCATTTATGGACCCTTTAAATGGTCTACAAATGACAGTATGTAATGTGTAGAGAACGATAGACTGTAAGCTCACAGATGGGAAGGATTCAAGGTCCTCTGTAAACACCTTGGCAGTATATGAGGCTCCATGTGAAGTAGATTGAAAAAAAGCCAAGGATACCTTCCAGTGCAACGAAAACTGCTAAAGCGAAAATAATTCTGACTTATAGAGATACAGAACTCAACAGGAATCTATTACCCCCCCCCCGCCCCCCTCCAATCCCATCTACTCATTATGCATGAAAAAGCAGCATTAGCATGCACTGGGACCCCCAACAGATGCCCAGGAGGACTCTGAACAAGCCTGGGCTTGTGAAAATTTCAGCGACTTGTGCAAATTTCACTAAGTTCAGTTCAGCTCTGTTCAATGGACAAACTCCATGCTGTTCGGCAGACTAGTTCAGCTCCAATCAAAAACCATGAACATTACCGCGTAATCTTGCAGCGCTGCACATTGCAAACTCAGCTTTTTTTTTTTGTTATTTTACTGACGTGCCACCCAAGAAATGGTACCTCTTCAACACACAAATCTAAATAAGGGGATATTGCAATTTAATAAAAAAAAACCCTTAAAGGTTCAAATAAAATGCCAAGCTTTGAATAAGCGGCAAATTGGAAGATTGAATAACCGCGTAATCTCGCAGCACCGCCGCATTACAAACTCAGCTTTTTTTTTTGTTATTTTACGGATGTGCCACGCAAGAAATGGTACTTCTTGAATACACAAATCTTAAATAATAAAGGGATATTGCAACTTAAGAAAAAACAAAACAAAAAAACTAAAAAGGTTAAAATAAAATGCCAAACTTTGAATAAGCGGCAAATTGGAAGATTGAATTACCGCGTAATCTCGCTGCACTGCCTCATTGTAAACTCAACTTTTTTGTTATTTTACTGACGTGCCACCCAAGAAATGGTACTTCTCGAACACACAAATCTAAATAATAAATAAGGGGATATTGCAATTTAATAAAAAAAAACCCTAAAAGCTTCAAATAAAATGCCAAACTTTGAATAAGCGGCAAATTGGAAAATTGAATTACAGTGTAATCTCGCTGCACTGCCGCATTACAAACTCAACTTTTTTGTTAATTTACTGACGTGCCACCCAAGAAATGGTACTTTTTGAACACCCACATCTTAAATAATAAATAAGGGGATATTGTAATTTAATAAAAAAAAACCCTTAAAGGTTCAAATAAAATGGCAAGCTTTGAATAAGAGGCAAATTGGAAGATATTGCAACTCAAGAAAAAAAAAAAAACCCTAAAAGGTTCAAATAAAATGCCAAAAACTTTGAATAAGAGGCAAATTGGAAGATATTGCAACTCAAGAAAAAAAAAAAAAAACCCTAAAAGGTTCAAATAAAATGCCAAAAACTTTGAATAAGAGGCAAATTGGAAGATTTAATTACCGTGTAATCTCGCTGCACTGCCGCATTGTAAACTCAACTTTTTTGTTAATTTATTGACATGCCATCCAAGAAATGGTAATTTTTGAACACCCACATCTTAAATAATAAATAAGGGGATATTGCAGCTAAAGAAAAAAAAACAGAAGCAAAAAATCCCTAAAAGGTTCAAATAAAATGCCAAGCTTTGAATAAGCGGCAAATTGTAAGATTGAATTGCCATGTAATCTCGCAGCACTGCCGCGTTGTAAACTCAACTTTTTTGTTATTTTACTGACGTGCCACCCAAGAAATGGTACTTCTTGAACACACAAATCTAAATAAAAAATAAGGGGGTATTGCAATTTAAGAAAAAAAAAACAAAAAAAACAGAAGCAAAAAATCCCTAAAAGGTTCAAATAAAATGTCAAGCTTTGCTTAAGCGGCAAATTGGAAGATTGAATAGCCGCGTAATCTCGCAGCACTGCCGCGTTACAAACTCAACTTTTTTGTTATTTTACTGACACGCCATCCAAGAAATGGTACTTCTTGAACACACAAATCTAAATAATAAGGGAATATTGCAATTTAATAAAAAAACCCTTAAAGGTTCAAATAAAATGCCAAGCTTTGAATAAGCGGCAAATTGGAAGATTGAATTACCGCGTAATCTCGCTGCACTGCCGCATTGTAAACTCAACTTTTTTGTTATTTTACTGACGTGCCATCCAAGAAATGATACTTCTTGAACACACAAATCTAAATAATAAATAAGGGGATATTGCAATTTAATTAAAAAAAACCCTTAAAGGTTGAAATAAAATGCCAAACTTTGAATAAGCGGCAAATTGGAAGATTGAAAGAGCGTAATCTCGCTGCACTGCCGCGTTACAAACTCAACTTTTTTGTTATTTTACTGACACGCCATCCAAGAAATGGTACTTCTTGAACACACAAATCTAAATAATAAGGGGATATTGCAATTTAATAAAAAAAACCCTTAAAGGTTGAAATAAAATGCCAAACTTTGAATAAGCGGCAAATTGGAAGATTGAAAGAGCGTAATCTCGCTGCACTGCCACATTGTAAACTCAGCTTTTTTGTTATTTTACTGACGTGCCACCCAAGAAATGGTACCTGTTGAACACACAAATCTAAATAAGGGGATATTGCAATTTAATTTAAAAAAAACCCTAAAAGGTTCAAATAAAATGCCAAGCTTTGAATAAGCGGCAAACTGGAAGATTGAATTACCGCGTAATCTCGCAGCACTGCCGCATTGTAAACTCAAATTTTGTTATTTTACAGACATGCCACCCAAGAAATGGTACTTTTTGAACACACAAATCTAAATAATAAATAAGGGGATATTGAAATAAAAAGCAAAACAAAAAAACCCTAAACGGTTCAAATAAAATACCAAAAACTTTGAATAAGCGGCAAATTGGAAGATTGAATAGCCGCGTAATCTCGCTGCACTTCCGCATTGTAAACTCAACTTTTTTGTTATTTTACTGACGTGCCACGCAAGAAATGGTACCTCTTGAACACACAAATCTAAATAAAAAATATGGGGATATTGGAACTTAAGAAAAAAAAAAAAACAGAAGCAAAAAATCCCTAAAAGGTTCAAATAACATGCCAAGATTTGAATAAGCGGCAAATCGGAAGATTGAATAACCGCGTAATCCCGCAGCACTGCCGCATTACAAACTCAACTTTTTTGTTATTTTACTGACGTGCCACCCAAGAAATGATACTTCTTGAACACACAAATCTAAATAATAAATATGGGGATATTGCAATTTAATTAAAAAAAACCCTTAAAGGTTGAAATAAAATGCCAAGCTTTTAATTAGCGGCAAATTGGAAGATATTGCAACGTAAGAAAAAAAAAAAACCCCTAAAAGGTTCAAATAAAATGCCGAGCTTTGAATAAGCGGCAAATTGGAAGATTGAATAGCCGTGTAATCTCGCAGCACTGCCGCGTTACAAACTCAACTTTTTTGTTATTTTACTGACGTGCCACCCAAGAAATGGTACTTCTTGAACACACAAATCTAAATAATAAATAAGGGGGTATTGCAACTTAAAAAAAAAAAAACAGAAGCAAAAAATCCCTAAAAGGTTCAAATAAAATGTCAAGCTTTGAATAAGCGGCAAATTGGAAGATATTGCAACTTAAGAAAAAAAAAAAAACCCTAAAAGGTTCAAATAAAATGGCAAGCTTTGAATAAGCGGCAAATTGGAAGAGCGATACCAGGAGCCGGCATTGTGCGGTAGGCAGCCCTACTCCAATTTAATTGCAAATCAAAATGTGGAAGAGCAGAGATCAGTTAATCTCCAGACCCCGGCAATCCAGCGAGGCCTACAAACTTTCTGCCAAGAGCAGCTGAGTAGCATCAGCCCGAGTCTATATATTATTTTTTTTTTTTTCCAGACATTATGTTCCATTTGGCTGCTGAGGTCACATGACAGCTGCAAACTAAAAGCCTAGAGGATTGCTGCTGCCTCCAGTCCGCACTGACAGCCTGGAAGAGCCTTGCACACCAAACAGGAGGAGGGGGGGGGGGGTATCCGTCTTTCCATTACATCATCCAGCCAGCACTGGGGGGGGGGGGGGGAGCACAGCTGGTGGCAGCCGCAGTACCATCTGCTTTCCTCTCTACACTGTGCGCTCGTTTTCTCTGCAGGCTCCTACAGTTACTTACTTAGGAACTAAAAACTACACGCACGCCGAAATCGAGTCATCTGCTAGGGAGGCAGAAAGAGCGGCGTACGAGAGGAGCTGTTTATAGACAGCGTGGTGCTCCGGAGAGTGCTCCTCAGCTTCGAGGGGGGGGGGGGGGTAAAAAAAAAAAAAAAAATGACCCGGCCAATTATTCCGTTCTGACAACCCAAGTTAATGAATTGTCATTAGCCTCAATTAGAGTGTTTAGCAGCTCCGGAACCACACCTGTTGTCACGGGAAGTGAAAGATTGGTGGACCTTTATGATAGGGCAGCACAGCGGCTAAATGGTCAGCACTTTCACCTGGCAGTACTGGGGTCGTTGGTTCAAATCCCAACCACGGCACATAGAAGTACCTGAAATAAATACGTGGGCAGCACAGTGGCTAAGTGGTTAGCACTTCTGCCTGGCAGTACTAGGGTCGTCAGTTCAAATTCCAACCACGGCACCACCTGCCTGGAGTTTGCATGTTCTCCCCGTGCCTGCGTGGGTTTCCTCCGGGTACTCTGGTAGGTTAATTGACTCCTGTCTACATTGGCCTTGTATGTGTATGTATGAATGTGAGTTAGGGGCTTTAGATTGTACGCCCCTTGAGGGTCGGGGACTGATGTGAATGTGGGCAGCACGGTGGCTAAATGGTTAGCACTTCCACCTGGCAGTACTCGGGTCGTTGGTTCAAATCCCGAAACGGCACCACCTGCCTGGAGTTTGCATGTTCTCCCTGTGCCTGCATGGGTTTCCTCCGGGTACTCCGGTAGGTTAATTGGCTCCTGTCTACATTGGCCTTGTAAGTGTATGTATGAATGTGAGTTAGGGGCCTTAGATTGTACGCCCCTTGAGGGTCAGGGACTGATGTGAATGTGGGCAGCACAGTGGCTAAATGGTTAGCACTTCTGCCTGGCAGTACTCAGGTCGTTGGTTCGAATCCCAACCACGGCACCACCTGCCTGGAGTTTGCGTGTTCTCCCTGTGCCTGCGTAGGTTTCCTCCGGGTACTCCGGTTTCCTGCCACACACTCCAAAGACATGCTACGAGGTGAATTGGCTCCTGTCTAAATTGGTCCTAGTATGTATGAACGCAGGGGCGGATTGACAACTCATGGGGCCCCCGGGCAATAGGGGATCATGAGGCCCCTGTGTCCCAAACTCAAAAATCCTATGAAAAAGGTACCAGGGGCATCTCATGGGGCCCCCTACTGACCCCGGGCCCTCGGTCCAGAGGAAGGCAAAATAAAACCCCCAGCAAAGGATGATCCAATTTGCTCCTACAGATCATGTCTGATCTCAATCCAGCTCTCCTCTTTGGAGAGAGAGGCAGCAACTTGCTCCTGCTACTGTCAGTTACAGACAGAGAGGGATAGGGGGGCGGGGCTGAGCCGCGCTCTCTCTCGGTTAATGAAAACACAGAGCAGGCTCAGGAGCAAGCACACATGAGTGACCTCCATAACAGGTTACATAGTTAGCCTGGCCAAAAAAAGACAAACTACTATCCAAAAAAAAAAGTTATAATTCTATGCCCACAACTGATCCAGAGGAAGGCAAAAAATTGAAAAAAAAACCCAGCTGTGTAAATTGACGGCACTATATAAGTACCTGAAATAAATAAAAATTTAAAAAATAAATAAAATAACTGGCAGCCAAAAGAACTTCAAGCACTTGAGTGCCGAGACGATTTTCCTGGTAGAAGAGTTTTCAAACCAAACTCAAACTGTAACAAACACTTGTAAAAAAAGAACAATAATATACTAACAGAACCCCAATCCAGTCACACACCTTCCTTGAGCTATGGACTTCTGGATCACCCTTCCATACTATACATCCTCTTCAAAGTAGCTGGTGAATTTAACTACAACGTCATACAATATTGCAGTTCAGTTTTCACTGACCATCACCATAGAAATGGGTATCCTAAATGCTTTAAAATTTATGGAATTTGGTAGATTTCATGATTTTTTTTGGGGGGGTGGGGGCATAAGAGTGAATGGTAACACAATTCTGAGATTTGTTTGTGACGATCATGCCGTTTTCAAATTATGAAGGGCAGGGGCGTATTTACCACAAGGCAAACAGGGCACCTGCCTAGGACGGCATTTTTAAGGGGGCAGCACCAGGGGCGGACTGACAACTCATGGGGCCCCCCGGGCAATAGGGGATCATGGGGCCCCTGTGTCCTCCCCCAAAAAAGCCTATGAAAGGTACCAAGGACATCTCATGGGGCCTCCTACTGACCCCGGGCCCTCGGGCAGTGCCCAAGTTCCCCAATGGTCAGTCCGCCCCTGGGCAGCACCTTCCCCCAGAAGAAGGGATGAAAGAAGGGACACGCGTGCCATGGGAACCAGCTAGGATCGGAGAGAGGCTGAGGGCTGCTTGATGTAGGATGTAGAGCCTTACTCTTTTTCCAGGGAATGTCCGTAGCTGTGAAGATGAGTATCTTTTTCTCTATCAGGGGGAGTCTGAGGTGGAAGGCAATCCCGGGTGGGGGGCAGGGGTGTTGTCGGTCAATGTCAGCAATGTCAGGCTCTCTCTTTGGAAGGGGGAAGGGGTGGTGGTGTTGATCGGTGTCTCTGGGGGCAGACAATTTTTGTGTTGCCTAGGGCAGGACAAAACCTAAATACACTACTGATGAAGGGCAGTAGTGAGCGCCGGGGACAGAAGTGCTGGTTATCACAGAGGGAGATTTATAAACTTGTTTGGAAGTTTCAATTTTAACAGAGACCATTCTTCAGTCAAATAAATCACCATACTAAAGGTCAACCAAGGACAGTAGCTCATGGGGACTAGTGTAGGTTCTTCAGGGACAAGCAGATATCTCTTTCATCTATGCCCACCCTTCCTGGGTCTCGTTGGCAATAATGAGAGCCTCAAGCTAGGGCATTACAGATACCTACAGGAAATTAAGCTGCACTGAAAGAAACCGTCCCCCCCCCCCCCATGCTGGCCTCTCCTTCTGAAAATACTAGTTGCCTCACTGTTATGCTGATCCAACAGCTTCAATGTTTCCCAAGCAACAAGCAAAGAACAAATATGCAGATTGGAGCTCTGACATGACCGACTACACTGGTTGCATACACGTGTCAGGTTGGTGAACTATATGACAGAAGCTAGTGGATCATTATGGCAACAAGGCAACAGGTCTGTGTGGAGGTGGCCAGCAAAGGAAGGCTATGCAACAAAAGGCAATCTATACATTTCTCGGTTTCTCTTAAGCAATGAAATTGGTAGAGCCTTACAAAAAAAGATGTCTGAAATGTGTAGGAAACTGAAGTAAACCTGAGCTTTGCCCATGCAGGAAAAAGCAACAGGTTCACTTTAAAGCCAGCCACTGCAGCATCCAATATTTCAGTTCCCTCTGCCAGTACCATGAGCAAGGAGAAGCAGCCCAGTATAGGCTCTGAGAAAATCCCAGTCAGAGCTTACACAGGGCTGAGGACTATCCAGCTGGCCCCATGTGTCAATAGCAGGCCAATCAACTAGCAACACTGTCATACGACAGGAAGGGGTACTTGATTCCCCTTTGTTGGAAATACCAATTACTTCCACATGTTGAGTGGACCAGTGGGAAGTTGATTTTAAGGAGGGGTAAGTCTGACTTACATAATTCACAAAGCCAAAGGGTAGGTCCACCCCAGGGTCCAAGGGTAGGCCCACCCAAAGGTACAAGGGTAGGCCCACCCAAAGGTACAAGGGTAGGCCCACCCAAAGGTCCAAGGGTAGGCCCACCCAAAGGTCCAAGGGCAGGCCCACCCAAAGGTCCAAGGGCAGGCCCACCCAAAGGTCCAAGGGCAGGCCCACCCAAAGGTCCAAGGGCAGGCCCACCCAAAGGTCCAAGGGCAGGCCCACCCAAAGGTCCAAGGGCAGGCCCACCCAAAGGTCCAAGGGTAGGCCCACCCAAAGGTCCAAGGGCAGGCCCACCCAAAGGTCCAAGGGCAAGCCCACCCAAAGGTCCAAGGGCAGGCCCACCCAAAGGTCCAAGGGCAGGCCCACCCAAAGGTCCAAGGGCAGGCCCACCCAAAGGTCCAAGGGCAGGCCCACCCAAAGGTCCAAGGGCAGGCCCACCCAAAGGTCCAAGGGCAGGCCCACCCAAAGGTCCAAGGGTAGGCCCACCCAAAGGTCCAAGGGCAGGCCCACCCAAAGGTCCAAGGGCAGGCCCACCCAAAGGTCCAAGGGCAGGCCCACCCAAAGGTCCAAGGGCAGGCCCACCCAAAGGTCCAAGGGTAGGCCCACCCAAAGGTCCAAGAGTAGGTTCAGCCAATGGTCCAAGGGTAGGTTCAGCCAATGGTCCAAGGGTAGGTTCAGCCAATGGTCCAAGGGTAGGTTCAGCCAATGGTCCAAGGGTAGGTCCACCCAATGGTCCAAGGGTAGGTCCACCCAATGGTCCTAGGGTAGGTCCACCCAAAGGTCCAAGGGTAGGTCCACCCAAAGGTCCAAGGGTAGGCCCACCCAAAGATCCAAGGGTAGGTTCAGCCAATGGTCCAAGGGTAGGTTCAGCCAATGGTCCAAGGGTAGGTTCAGCCAATGGTCCAAGGGTAGGTTCAGCCAATGGTCCAAGGGTAGGTCCACCCAATGGTCCAAGGGTAGGTCCACCCAATGGTCCAAGGGTAGGTCCACCCAAAGGTCCAAGGGTAGGTCCACCCAAAGGTCCAAGGGTAGGTCCACCCAAAGGTCCAAGGGTAGGTCCACCCAAAAGTAATACTTTAAGGGCATAGCCTCACAATTCCTGCCTGCAATGTGTTATTTTATTCTACTGTTCTTTGGTGGTGTAAATATTATGCAACGTGTGTAAAATATACAGGAACTCTATAAGGAAGTAGAAAGCATAAAAAGACATGAAGTTTAACCCACCCTATAATAAAAATGAATCGGGGTCAGTAGAAGTGAACTTGTATGGCATGATTGAAATCGGATCCACCCACAGCAGAGAAAACAGAGAAACTAGGTTGCCTATTTATAATACTCGTTACACAATTGTCAGGTGCCCGTCTTCCAGCGACATGAAAGTCACCGCATGTCAGAGGCGGATACAGCACATTCGAACACCTTGCTTATTAGAGGCAAGCGCCGACGTGCCACCGCTTATTACAAATCATCATTTTCACCACGAACTGTAACTGAAAATATACGAATATTACAGTGCATCCAGGAACTTAGATGTTCCTTAAAAGAGGAGAAAAAAAAAAAAAAGCTGGAGCTGGAGTAGAACCAACAGTAATCAGCAATTACCAAACCAAAAAATTATAAATCATTTCATTACTGCCTATTACTTCCATTTCAATTTGTAGCCAGTCATGAACTGTACAACTGTCAAAAATGTTCAAATTTGCATTCAACTGACAACACTTTTTGGGTTATTTACCAAGACCGGACAGTGCATAATCTGGAGCAACTCTGCATAGAAACCAATCAGTTTCCAGGATTTTATTGCCCAAGCTAAACCACTTCCAGTCCGGACGCTTTCACCCCCTTCCAGTCCGGACGCTTTCCCCCCCCCCCCCTTCCAGTCCGGACGCTTTCCCCCCCCCCCCCCTTCCAGTCCGGACGCTTTCCCCCCCCTTCCAGTCCGGACGCTTTCACCCCCCTTCCAGTCCGGACGCTTTCACCCCCTTCCAGTCCGGACGCTTTCCCCCCCCCCCTTCCAGTCCGGACGCTTTCCCCCCCCCCTTCCAGTCCGGACGCTTTCCCCCCCCCCTTCCAGTCCGGACGCTTTCCCCCCCCCTTCCAGTCCGGACGCTTCCCCCCCCCCTTCCAGTCCGGATGCTTTCCCCCCCTTCCAGTCCGGACGCTTTCCCCCCTTCCAGTCCGGACGCTTTCCCCCCCTTCCAGTCCGGGACGCTTTCCCCCCTTCCAGTCCGGACGCTTTCCCCCCCTTCCAGTCCGGACGCTTCCCCCCCCCTTCCAGTCCGGACGCTTTCCCCCCCCTTTCAGTCCGGACGCTTTCCCACCCCTTCCAGTCCGGACGCTCTTACCCCCTTCCAGTCCGGACGCTTTCACCCCCTTCCAGTCCGGACGCTTTCACCCCCTTCCAGTCCGGACGCTTTCACCCTCTTCCAGTCCGGACGCTTTCACCCCCTTCCAGTCCGGACGTTTTCACCCCCTTCCAGTCCGGACGCTTTCACCCCCTTCCAGTCCGGACACTTTCCCCCCCTTCCAGTCCGGACGCTTTCACCCTCTTCCAGTCCGGACGCTTCCCCCCCCCTTCCAGTCCGGACGCTTCCCCCCCCTTCCAGTCCGGACGCTTTCCCCCCCTTTCAGTCCGGACGCTTTCCCCCCTTCCAGTCCGGACGCTCTCACCCCCTTCCAGTCCGGACGCTTTCACCCCCTTCCAGTCCGGACGCTTTCACCCCCTTCCAGTCCGGACGCTTTCACCCCCTTCCAGTCCGGACACTTTCCCCCCCTTCCAGTCCGGACGCTTTCACCCTCTTCCAGTCCGGACGCTTCCCCCCCCCCTTCCAGTCCAGACACTTTCCCCCCCCCTTCCAGTCTGGACACTTTCCCCCCCCCCCCCCCTTCCAGTCCGGACACTTTCACCCCCTTCCTGTCCAGGCCAATTTTCAGCTTTCAGTGCTGTCACACTTTGAATGACAATTGCGCGGTCATGCAACACTGTACTCATATGAAATTGTTATAATTTTTTTGAGACAGATAGAGCTTTCTTTTGGTGGTATTTATTCACCACTGGAGTTTTTATTTTTTGCTAAACAAACCAAAAACTACTGAAAATTTTGAGAAAAAAAAAGTTTTTTTCTTAGTTTTTGTTTTAAAATTTTGTAAATAAGTGATTTTTCTCCTTCACTGATGTGTGCTAATGAGGCTGCAGTAATGGGCACTGATAGGTGGCACTGATGAGGAGGCACTGATGGGCATTGACAGGCATCGCTGATGGGCACTGAAAGGCAGCACTCATATATGGCACTGATAGGCAGCACTGACTGGCACCGTTAGGCGGCACTGACTGGCACTAAGGCACTGATAGTTGGCACTGATTGGCATTGATAGGGGACACTGAAAGGCAGCTCAGATGGGCACTAATATGTGGCATTGATGTGCACTGATAGGCACTGATATGTGGCACTGATGGGCACTGGCAGGTGGCACTGATGAGCACTGACAGCTGGCATTGATGGACACTGACAAGTGGCACTGCTGGGGCTACACTGATCATCAGGGCACAGATCATCTAATCAGCAGGGGATCTACAAACATACCTCCTGCTGAATCAGAACAGACCGGAGGTCACACACCTTGCAAGGGACAACAGGAAAAAAAAACAAACAAACCATGATCATGCCTTTAAAGAGGAATTCCAATAAAAATTCAAGCATTAAAAACTGTTCTGCCATTGGGATTAGGATTGAAAAGATTGTTTAGACTACAAGCCTTCTATGACAATAGGGATATGGGTACGGCCTGGCACGAGATTTACATCCTCTCCCCCAGATTTTCAAGGGCCAGTGAGAGCTTACTGGACGTGGCTGGAACCACATCACTTTCCAAAGATCAGGCCCCTCTCTTGGGGGCGAACCCATTTCAGGGTGCCCTGCCCTTCACAAAGAAATGCAAGCTCTACCTGGGGCTCCTGCCGGCTTCGCCGGGATCGGTCATGTTGCTGCAATGGACACAGTGAGGCGTCCGTCCCTGCTGCTCCGGGTTCGGGGATCTGAACTATCCGATCACCAGAGGGCGACGGACGCCATCGCCCGTCCCTTCTGAACAGCGCTCACCTATCTCTCAGGGGCTTACTAACCCATGCTCAACTGCTGTTTACATGGAACTCTTCTCAACTTCGGCCTTCAAAGTTCTTATTTGAATATTTGCTACTACGACCAAGATCTGCACCCGCAGCTCCGTCCAGGCTTTCGCGCCCACAACGGTGGCCCCTCCTACTTTTCTCAGGCCTAGCCCTCAGGGGACTCATTTTAGAACAATCCAGAATAGTTCGAATAATTCCATTATGGATTGGAAAGGAAAGTAATGGAAAATATACATATGTAGGGTTTACAAAGAGCCCATCAATACAGAAGATGCAAGTGTCAACTTGCATTTGAAGGTCAAAGTTCTGCAGCTACCTTTCTTATCTTTGCTTCAATACCTGGGCAACACTTGATCCAGGTTTATGGCCTACCAAGTAGTCAAGGAAAAGATCCAGAGCCTATCCCGATGGCCAGAGCCATATTTAGAAGTTATGTTTCCAAAACCGCCATTGCATGAGGATGGCCTTTCAAGCTGCATCCCTTGACCCTTTTGGCAATGACATTACTAAATTAAGCTATTGGAGGGAGCATGCGGTCTGCTCTTGTTTGGACCACCTAACAAGAGAAGGTAGAGATGGTTTCAGGTTTCTTGATCTGTAATGTCTTAACTGCTCAACAGTCCCTTACCCCCTGCAACAGCCTCTTAACCATTTTTTTAAGGTGGAGGAACCTCTGAAAAAACTTTCCGGTCTCAAGGAACCCCTGCTAATAATTGCTATATCTACAGATCACCGTATATTAGTGTGATGGTTGAAAATGTCCACAGGTGGCCCTAACTGGAGAATAAAACGAGGAAAGCATTGACAATGAGGCTTGGTGTTGTCTCTTCTAAACCTGATCTCCTAGGCACCTAGGCCCACCTAGACCCACAAGTGACATGATTGTAAATACAGCCCTGCTGACAGGTACATTTTAAAGATGGCTAGAGGGGAAGGCCTGGTCAGAATGTGTATTTCTTTACTTTCATTCATCAATGGTTTTCTCAACCAATGTGTAACACGACAATAGACAGCTGCTGGGAGACTTACCATACATTTTGCCCTCGTCGGATAATATAATTTTCCTCCTCCCACACGGTGGGTAGATGGCTAAGGCTTCCTGAAAGCTCTGCTCTATATCGGGGCTCCAGACGCCCTCCGCGTCATTGTCTATAGGTTTGTCAGCGGAGTCGCTCATCCTTTCGATGTCTTCGGCAGGACTTTCGCTGCCGCTCCAACTACTGGGCTCAATGGTTGCGGCTGGGTGATCCAAGCCGAAGCCTGGACGCCGGACAGAGAGAAACCTGGAAGGGAAGGAGGACAGGATATTAAAATACATTGTGGCCATATCACACTCATGTTAATCTGCACAGTACTGTGAGCCAGTAATCTTTCAAGGAAATAAAAGCTTTCAGTCCCCCCCTGTACCCATTCACCAGTCCGTTCTGTCGCTCTGTGCCAATTTAAAGGATTTTTGTTATTCGCCTTTTGCTGCGGACAAATTGAGGAAGGAATCTATCTTCTGCCACCAAAATTTACATTTAAAGGGGAAATGCAATGTGGTCTTGGATTGGTAGTTACATGACCCAATTTATTATAGGTAAAGTACAGCCATGAATTTGTTGTAAATATTATACCATGAAGAAGTTGGTGTAGGGGAGTTCAATGGGCTCTTGGTTATTCCAACCATGGAGGGTTTGGTAGACTCATTTTAAAAGATTACCTTTCCAAAGTACATCTAAAGCTCAAATTAGTTTTCCTGTTTTAAGATTTGGATTGAACAGGGGATCTATTAGAACCCTGGAAAAACGGTGTGTGTCCCACTAGGGAGGTTTCCCATCTTGGCCACCTAACAGGAAGTAGGTAGTCTGTCATTGGATGAGGTTTCCCCTTCTATTCCTTACTTTGGTGACAACCTCATATCTGGTATTTCTTATCACCTTCTGTCCTTCTGCAATTTGTTGCCTTTTGCTGCAGACAAATTGCGGAAGGGATCCATCTTCTGCCACCAAAATTTACATTTAAAGGGGAAATGCAATGTGGTCTTGGGTTAGGATTTACATGACCCAATTTATTATAGGTAAAGTACAGCTATCATTTTGTTGTAAATATTATACCATGAAGAAGTTGGGTGGGGGAGTTCAATGGGCTCTTGGTTATTCCAACCATGGAGGGTTTGGTAGACTCATTTTAAAGATTACCTTTCCAAAGTACATCTAAAGCTCAAATTAGTTTTCCTGTTTTAAGATTTGGATTGAACAGGGGATCTATTAGAACCCTGGAAAAACGGTGTGTGTCCCACTAGGGAGGTTTCCCATCTTGGACACCTAACAGGAAGTAGGTAGTCTGTCATCAGAAGATGTTTTCCCTTCTGTTCCCTACTTTGGTGACAACCTCATATCTGGTATTTCTTATCACCTTCTGTTGTTCATTTTAAAGATTACCTTTCCAAAGTACATCTAAAGCTCAATGTAGTTTTCCTGTTTTAAGATTTGGATAGAACAGGGATCCATTAGGTGTGTGTGTGTGTGCGCGTCCCCCCCACTAGGGAGGTTTCCCATCTTCGACACCTAACATTAAGTAGGTAGTCTGTCATCAGAAGATGTTTTCCCTTCTATTCCCTACTTTGGTGACAACCTCATATCTGGTATTTCTTATCACCTTCTGTCCATGGAACAATGGCCAATAAAATAGAGAGGGTGAAAACCCCAAGGTTTTTACTTACAGTGGCTGTAAACTCTTACATATACCCACTGAAGTGACTGGCCTCAGGAGATACACACAAATCAAACAAATCCTCCTACATAAGTTGTACCCATTTATTTTCCGTTTTCTCTATATCCATTCAAAGTGCTCAATTTATAAAGCCGGTCTGAGAGTTCAGAAAACAGGGGGCGGGGAGCAGAAATTACACTCAGCAGAGTTCAGTGAGAAGAGCTCTGAGTGACAATAGACCCTTGGTGAGGTAGGCTAATGCGCTTCGGGAGACATACTCCCTTCTTCTAAAGCTCTGAAGAAGGGAGTATGTCTCCCAAAACACGTTAGCCTACCTCACCAAGGGTCTATCGTCATTACAGACTCCTCTCTGTTTTTATCCCCCTTTGGTTTGTGAACATGCATTTTTCTGCTTTTAAATAAATTTGTGTTTCACCACAGTAATGCACGAAGAGAGTGCGCCCTGTTTTGCTTTTGTTCACCAGTATCAAGATTTCCCGATCTTCTAAGGGCTGAACCTCAACGAATGACAGTTAGTTATCCTAGTCTGCATGAAGATTTGAGCTCTTGTTTCATTTGTTTAATTAGAAGAGCTCTGAGAGCTGACTGGAGAGAAGAGACATTCCCCCCTCCACTTGGCTCACAGGAACAGAGAAGAGGCTGTCACTCTGGTAGAGCTCCCTCCCCTGTCACCAATTTTTCTCTTGGTGTCAGTAAAACTTGTCAGAAGGGACTCATGCTGATAGCAGAGGAAGGAGGCAGCAGACAGAAATGACAACTAATGCTCTGTTTTGAGACAAGTACACGCTATAGAGGGACACGCTTTGTTCATGTTTCATGACTGAGGTTTATAACCACTATAAAACCCAACATCAGCTAAATGGTATATTCCGTACTGGATAGGGTAGGGGAGGATTGCAGCCTCTGCAAAATTTATATTGTGGCTTTGTAACCACATTGGGGAGATTTCCATTCACTCTCCGTCAGCACAGGCAGTGATGGGAAATCTTTTCAATGAAGAAACAAAAACCCATTAGAGTGGGAAAAGGTTAACATTTCGGACAATTGCTGTGCGTAATGCACCCTTTACCGTACCTCACCTCTTGTTGTGGATAATGCACCCTTTACCGTACCTCACCTCTTGTTGTGGATAATGCACCCTTTACCGTACCTCACCTCTTGTTGTGTATAATGCTCCCTTCACTGTACCTCACCTATTGCTGTGGATAATGCACCCTTTACTGTACCTCACCTCTTGCTGTGTATAATGCACCCTTTACTGTACCTCACCTCTTGCTGTGTATAATGCACCCTTTACTGTACCTCACCTTTTGCTGTGTATAATGCACCCTTTACTGTACCTCACCTTTTGCTGTGTATAATGCACCCTATACCGTACCTCACCTTTTGCTGTGTATAATGCACCCTTTACCGTACCTCACCTTTTGCTGTGTATAATGCACCCTTTACCGTACCTCACCTTTTGCTGTGTATAATGCACCCTTTACCGTACCTCACCTTTTGCTGTGTATAATGCACCCTTTACCGTACCTCACCTTTTGCTGTGTATAATGCACCCTTTACTGTACCTCACCTTTTGCTGTGTATAATGCACCCTATACTGTACCTCACCTTTTGCTGTGTATAATGCACCCTTTACCGTACCTCTCCTTTTGCTGTGTATAATGCACCCTTTACCGTACCTCACCTTTTGCTGTGTATAATGCACCCTTTACCGTACCTCACCTTTTGCTGTGTATAATGCACCCTTTACCGTACCTCACCTTTTGCTGTGTATAATGCACCCTTTACCGTACCTCACCTTTTGCTGTGTATAATGCACCCTTTACCGTACCTCACCTTTTGCTGTGTATAATGCACCCTTTACCGTACCTCACCTTTTGCTGTGTATAATGCACCCTATACCGTACCTCACCTTTTGCTGTGTATAATGCACCCTTTACCGTACCTCTCCTTTTGCTGTGTATAATGCACCCTTTACCGTACCTCACCTTTTGCTGTGTATAATGCACCCTTTACCGTACCTCACCTTTTGCTGTGTATAATGCACCCTTTACCGTACCTCACCTTTTGCTGTGTATAATGCACCCTTTACCGTACCTCACCTTTTGCTGTGTATAATGCACCCTTTACCGTACCTCACCTTTTGCTGTGTATAATGCACCCTTTACTGTACCTCACCTCTTGCTGCGTATAATGCCCCCTTTACTGTATTTGCACCTCTTCCTGTGTATAATGCACCCTATACTGTACTGTGCCTCTTGCTATGTGTACTGCACCCTGTACTGTATTTGCACCTCTTGCTGTGTGTACTGCACCCTTTACTGTACCTCAGGGGTCCTCAAACTATGGCAAAGACATTTATCCAGCCCCCCAGATCAGCCAAACAAAAAAAAAACATGGCGCCGGTCGGAAATTAGCTAGGCTGTTCACTGGGTCCTCAGCAGCTGCGAGTGGCAGCCTGCAAGCCCCAGATTTCACCTGCTGCAGTCAGAGGAGCAACAGGACAGGAAAGGAGGAGAGCACACCATGTACAGTGCATTGCGGTGTCCAGTGTATCAGAGAACAGTGCATTGCGGTGTCCAGTGTATCAGAGTACAGTGCATTGTGGTGTCTGGTGCGTTACAGTGTAGAGTGCATTTTAAATATTGTATTTTTTTCCTGTTTTTTTGCACTACAAATAAGATATGTGCGGTACGCATAGGAACTTGTTTATTTTTTTTAAACTACAGTTCAGCCCCTCAACAGTGTGAAGGTCTGTGAACTGGCCCCTTGTTCAAAAAGTTTGAGGACCCCTGATGTACCTCTTGCTGTGTGTACTGCACCCTTTACTGTACCTCTTGCTGTGTGTACTGCACCCTTTACTGTACCTCTTGCTGTGTGTACTGCACCCTTTACTGTACCTCTTGCTGTGTGTAATGCACCCTATACTGTATTTGCATCTCTTGCTGTGTGTAATGCACTCTTTACTGTACCTCTTGCTGTGTGTGTACTGCACCCTACACTGTATTTGCACCTCTTGTTGTGTGTTCTGCACCCTTTACTGTACCTCGTGCTGTGTGTTCTGCACCCTTTACTGTACCTCTTGCTGTGTGTTCTGCACCCTTTACTGTACCTCTTGCTGTGTGTTCTGCACCCTTTACTGTACCTCTTGCTGTGTGTTCTGCACCCTTTACTGTACCTCTTGCACCCTTCACTGTATTTGCACCTCTTGTTGTGTGTTCTGCACCCTTTACTGTACCTCGTGCTGTGTGTTCTGCACCCTTTACCGTACCTCTTGCTGTGTGTTCTGCACCCTTTACTGTACCTATTGCTGTGTGTTCTGCACCCTTTACTGTACCTCTTGCACCCTTCACTGTATTTGCACCTCTTGCTGTGTGTTCTGCACCCTTTACTGTACCTCTTGCACCCTTTACTGTATTTGCACCTCTTGCTGTGTGTAATTGCACCCTATACTGTATTGCATATTATGCTTTGTGTAATGCACTATTACTAATTTCCCTGATGGGGTCACAAAAGAAGAAAAGACAATTTTTTAAAAAAACTTTCCATCTTTATTAGAAAAAATGTATATTAAAAAATAAGAAAATATTCAAAATAAAATCTAAATAATGAGACCAGTAAATTTTTTATAAAAGATAGGTTCCTTCAAAAGCAACAGTGACATGCAAAGGACAACATTTGCTGAAGGCACCGGCAGACCTTACATGTGTATGTACCCAATAAAAAGAAAAAAAAAATAATAATTAAAAGAAATGAAGTCATAATTTGTGACAAAGCAATCTCGGCCTTTCTGACAGGAGGAAAAGACGCAGGTAGTTGTGACATAAAGACCAGCGCAGTGACCAGTAAAATGTTTCCCCATTATAACAGTCACCTCGGAGCAGCTGCAAGTGACAGTTGCTGATAAGCAGGCAATGAAGTGAAATTAGCGGCATATGTTGCATGTGGAGTGTCAGTATGAACGGAACCAATCTGCCGACACATGAGCAGAGAGCTCTTGTGGATGGGGGCCTTCCAGCTCATCAGCCTCCGGGCCAAATGTAAACCTCTCACACAGCCTCAACCAGCTGAGCTCCAACGCTGCTGCTACACGGGCTACCAACCTGACGGCCTGGCTTTCCGACTGCAACCTGCCCAATTACTCATTTTACAGGCAGCCGTGATGTTGCAACAAGTAATATGCTGGCACGGCGGGTAAGGGCGAAACAAATCTTGCTGATGGAAGAGGTCTGGCGGGAAATTGATCGGCAGAGACAGATTTTTTATTTTTTTTCCAAACTGGGCAAAACGCAACAAAATCACGGTTTGCCAAAATTTGCCCTCAAAATTCTCATTGGTTGTTAATAAATCTGGAGCAGCTGAAGAGCAATGCCAGCGAGGACTGAAGGCCTAAAATTCTCCTTTGCTGGAAAGTTGAATGTGGATGAGTGAGCGAAGCTAATGGGGGCCATAGACGGGTCAAAATCGGCTGATTTTCGCACCGTTAGTGGGTTAATTGGTCGGCCGTTTTTCGGGGTTTTGTTGGAATTGGACGATTTTCCCAGCAATGATGAGAGGAGGAGGAAGAAGAAGAGGAGAAAGAGGAGGAAGAAGAAGAAGGGGAGAAAGAGGAGGAAGAAGAAGAAGGGGAGAAAGAAGAGGAAGAAGAAGAAGAAGAGGAAAAAGAGGAGGAAGAGGAGGAAGAAGGAGGAAGAGGAAGGAGGAAGAAGAGGAAGGAGGAAGAAGAGGAGGAAGAGGAGGAAGAAGCACATTTTTTTTTATCGGTAATTTTGGAATCGGTCGATTTTCCCGGCAATGATGAGAGGAGGAAGAGGAAGAGGAGGGGGAGGGGGAGAAGGAGGGGGAGAAGGAGGAGGAGAAGGAGGAGGAGGAGGGGGAGAAGGAGGGGGAGGAGGAGGGGGAGAAGGAGGGGGAGGAGGAGGGGGAGAAGGAGGGGGAGGAGGAGGGGGAGAAGGAGGGGGAGAAGGAGGAGGAGAAGGAGGAGGAGGGGGAGAAGGAGGGGGAGAAGGAGGAGGAGAAGGAGGGGGAGAAGGAGGGGGAGAAGGAGGAGGAGAAGGAGGGGGAGGAGGAGGGGGAGGAGGGGGAGGGGGAGGGGGAGGAGGGGGAGGGGGAGGGGGAGGGGGAGGGGGAGGAGGGGGAGGGGGAGGGGGAGGAGGAGGAAGGAGAATTATTCCAGTCTGCTATTATATTTTATATGAAAAGTCTTGCGGTTGCAACAATGTATCTATTTGTATCCGAATAAAACCATCTGTATCCAAAATGGATACATTGTTGCAACCTCAAGACTTTTCACATAAAATATAATAGCGGACTGGAATTCTTTATTCTTTTTCTTATTATTATTATTTTTATGCATTGCTCCCATGTGCTCCCCTGTCTCTGCAAGGGACAGAAGTAATTATGGGGTTAAATGCCGGCCATAGACTGGACGAAAATCGGCCGATTTTTTTTACCGTTGGTGGTAACGTCGGCTGACCAAACTTTTGTTTTTTTTTTTTGTTTGTTTTTTTTTTAAATGGATGCAGGGCCAAGGTAGAGCGGATATAGTGAATGCGGGGTCCGGGGAGAGCGGATATAGTGAATGCGGGGTCCGGGGAGAGCGGATATAGTGAATGCGGGGTCCGGGAAGAGCGGATATAGTGAATGCGGGGTCCGGGGAGAGCGGATATAGTGAATGCGGGGTCCGGGGAGAGCGGATATAGTGAATGCGGGGTCCGGGGAGAGCGGATATAGTGAATGCGGGGTCCGGGGAGAGCGGATATAGTGAATGCGGGGTCCGGGGGAGAGCGGATATAGTGAATGCGGGGTCCGGGGAGAGCGGATATAGTGAATGCGGGGTCCGGGGAAAGCGGATATAGTGAATGCGGGGTCCGAGGAAAGCGGATATAGTGAATACGGGGTCCGAGGGAAAGCGGATTTAGTGAATGCAGGGTCTGGGAGAGCGGATATAGTGAATGCGGGGTCCAGAGAGAGCGGATTTAGTGAATGCAGGGTCCGGGGAGAGCAGATATAGTGAATGTGGGGTCCGGGGAGAGCGGATTTAGTGAATGCAGGGTCCGGATATAGTGAATGCAGGGTCCGGGGAGAGCGGATATAGTGAATGCAGGGGTCCGGGGAGAGCGGATATAGTGAATGCAGGGTCCGGGGAGAGCGGATATAGTGAATGCAGGGTCCGGGAAGAGCGGATATAGTGAATGCGGGTACGAGGAGAGCGGATATAGTGAATGCAGGGTCTGGGGGAGCGGATATAGTGAATGCGGGGTCTAGAGAGAGCGGGATACAGTGAATACAGGGTCTGGGGAGACCAGATATAGTGAATGCAGGGTCTAGAAAGAACGGATAGAGTGAATGCGGGGTCAGGGGAGAGCGGATATAGTGAATGCAGGGTCTGGGGAGAGCGGACATAGTGAATGCGGGGTCCGGGGAGACCGGATATAGTGAATGCGGGGTCCGGGGAGAGCGGATATAGTGAATGCGGGGTCCGGGGAGAGCGGATATAGTGAATGCGGGGTCCGGGGAGAGCGGATATAGTGAATGCGGGGTCCGGGGAGAGCGGATATAGTGAATGCGGGGTCTGGGGAGAGCGGATATAGTGAATGCGGGGTCCGGGGAGAGCGGATATAGTGAATGCAGGGTCCGAGGAAAGCGGATATAGTGAATGCGGGGTCCGAGGAAAGCGGATATAGTGAATGCAGGGTCTGGGGAGAGCGGATATAGTGAATGCGGGGTCCGGAAAGAGCGGATATAGTGAATGCGGGGTCCGGAAAGAGCGGATATAGTGAATGCGGGGTCCAGGGAGAGCGGATTTAGTGAATGCAGGGTCCGGGGAGAGCAGATATAGTGAATGCGGGGTCCGGGGAGAGCGGATTTAGTGAATGCAGGGTCCGGATATAGTGAATGCAGGGTCTGGGGAGAGCGGATATAGTGAATGCGGGGTCTAGAGAGAGCGGATACAGTGAATACAGGGTCTGGGGAGAGCGGACATACTGAATGCAGGGTCCGGGGGGAGCGGATATAGTGAATGTGGGGTCTAGAAAGAACGGATAGAGTGAATGCGGGGTCAGGGGAGAGCGGGATATAGTGAATGCAGGGTCTGGGGAGAGCGGACATAGTGAATGCGGGGTCCGGGGAGACCAGATATAGTGAATGCGGGGTCCGGGGAGACCAGATATAGTGAATGCGGGGTCCGGGGAGACCAGATATAGTGAATGCGGGGTCCGGGGAGAGCGGGATATAGTGAATGCGGGGTCCGGGGGAGACCGGATATAGTGAATGCGGGGTCCGGGGGAGAGCGGATATAGTGAATGCAGGGTCCGGGGTTTAGTAACACTAAATCTACTTGCTGTATAGATGGGACTTTTCACCCCATTCACAGACACTACCATACAACCCAAGAATCATATCAGCACGGCACAGCCTAGCAATGCAAAAACAGAAGCAGAAAATTCCATATAATTTTTCATAGTGAGGGGCACCCATAGTATCTGAACATCTGCTGTAAAAAAGCTGCCGAGTATTTCATTCCTATGGCGGAGGACAGAGGATGTCCACAGCTAAAGTTAATCCAAGTATCATGTCGCTGAGCTGCATGACTTCATTAGGGCTCTCACCTGTTCCCAGCATTTACCGCCCCATGTCAGCACTATACCGCACTCTATTAATACACATGAGCACATAGTCATTGTAATTGTTTATCTGAGTGGTATGAAAAGCGCCTGAAAGAAGAACTGTTTGCAACCTTTTAGCAACCTTTTAGCAACCAATCGGACCTCAAATTTAAAGTGCTTATCCTGTAGTATAAAGTTAGCGCATTAGCACAAAGTTCCTTGTAACCGTGGAGGCCAAGAGTTCCATATGAAGACCGGATATCCATCTCCGAAGATTCGGCATCCCTTCGCCACCTAATGCTCCTAATTGGCATTTTTAGTGCATGGAAACCCCAACTAAGCAACATGAAATCTTAACATTTGTTAATATCAGTGCTGCTGATCTCCTGAAGGCTCTTCCTGTCTACCTGCATAGCAATGGTGGGGTTCCTGATGGTGACAACTGCGGACTATGCTTGTGCAATGTGTGTTGGCATTGACCAATAAACATCTCAGACATTAAATGAGCACTATGGGCTACCAAAGACAGCTCAGCAGCTGCAGCTTGCTTTGTGCTTCCCTTTCTCTGATTGAAAACCCGCTATTGAGACTTCTGGTCTGCCGCAGCCTCTTCTCGTCTACATGAACTCCATCAACAGAGGATCGTGCCTGAGTGTTGGCAGAGTCCAACTGGAGTCCAACTGGAGGCAGGGATAGTGCCTGGGTCTGTACACTTTCTGTGTCCATTACGATGGATTACCACCATTCCTGTGCTGAGTTCTGGTTCTGTACACCTGCTGTGCCCATTATAAGGGTTTCCCACCATTCCTGTGCTGATTTCACCGGGTCAGTACACTTGCTGGGCCTGTTATAAGGCATTCCCATCAACTGTACAATGAATTCCTTGGTCTTCAGACTCGCTGTGCCCATTATGAGAGAATTACATCCTCCCTGTGTTGAGTTCCCGGGTCTGTACACCTGCTGTGCCCATTATGAGGGGTGCTCACCATCCCTGCACTGAGTTCCCGGGTCTGAACACCCGATGTGCCCATTATGAAGGATTACCACCATCTCTGTGCTGAGTTCTGGGTCTGAACACCCGATGTGCCCATTATGAAGGATTACCACCATCTCTGTGCTGAGTTCTGGGTCTGTACACCTGCTGTGCCTATTATGAGGGGTTCCCTCCATCCCTGCCCTGCGTTCCCAAGTCTGTACACCTGCTGTGCCCATTATACGGTATTCCCACCAACTTTACATTCAATTCCTGGGTCTTCACACCTGCTGTGCCCATTAAGAAGGACTTCCATCTTCCCTGTGTTGAGTTCATGGGTCTACACATATGCTGAGCCCATTATGAGAAATTCCCACCAACAATACATTGAATTCCTAGATCTTCACACCCATTATGAAGGGCTCCCATCATCCCCGTGTTGGGTTCCTGGGTTTGTACACTTGCTGTGCCCATTATGATGGGTTCCCACCATCCATGTGCTGGGTTCCTGGGTTTGTACACCTGCTGAGCCCATTATGAGGGGTTACCATCAGCCCTGCTGGATTTATATTCACATATTTCCGACATGTAAAGAGCAGCTACTGTGTAGAAAGCAGCTACTCCGTTGAATGCAGCTACTGCGTAGAAAGCAGCTACTGCGTTGAATGCAGCTACTGCGTTGAATGCAGCTACTGCGTTGAAAGCCGCTACTGCGCTGAAAGCCGCTACTGCGTAGAAAGCCGCTACTGCGTAGAAAGCCGCTACTGCGTTGAAAGCCGCTACTGCGTAGAATGCAGCTACTGCGTAGAAAGCAGCTACTGCGTTGAAAGCAGCTACTGCGTTGAATGCAGCTACTGCTTTGAATGCAGCTACTGCGTAGAAAGCAGCTACTGCGTAGAAAGCAGCTACTGCGTTGAATGCAGCTACTGCGTAGAAAGCAGCTACTGCGTTGAATGCAGCTACTGCGTAGAAAGCAGCTACTGCGTTGAATGCAGCTACTGCGTTGAATGCAGCTACTGCGTTGAAAGCCGCTACTGCGTTGAAAGCCGCTACTGCGTAGAAAGCCGCTACTGCGTTGAAAGCCGCTACTGTGTAGAATGCAGCTACTGCGTAGAAAGCAGCTACTGCGTTGAAAGCAGCTACTGCGTTGAATGCAGCTACTGCGTTGAATGCAGCTACTGCGTTGAATGCAGCTACTGCTTTGAATGCAGCTACTGCGTAGAAAGCAGCTACTGCGTAGAAAGCAGCTACTGCGTTGAATGCAGCTACTGCGTTGAATGCAGCTACTGTGTAGAAAGCAGCTACTGTGTAGAAAGCAACTACTGTGTTGAATGAAGCTACTGTGTTGAAAGCAGCAGTACTGGAGGTAAAACAACACTTCATGAAATATAATTACTAGGTAAAGAATTTTATGGTTGGGGGTCACCACAACATGAGGAACTGTATTAAAGGGTTGCGGCATTAGGAAGGCTGAGAACCACTGACTTAAGATTTGTCTACAACATCGTTCTCAAGATTGTAGCGATCTTCTCCTATTTTCTGTAGGAGGGTGACTAGAAGCATCAGGCCCAGGTTGAATGGACACGTACATCCGCGCTACAATGAAGCGGCTCCGAGGATCCCGCCAATAATAAAGGCAGAGATAAGGTTTCCTAGCCAACGCCAGAACCACTGCAAACGATTTGAGCAAATTAGTGAAAACACTGTACCCAGCGAGGAGAGGCAGGCAGGTAAATAGGACAGCGGTATTTTAATTAACACATCTGATTTCCCGGCTTAAGGAAAAGTCTGAAGAGAACTCATTAACACCTTGAGTACTGAAGGATTCTTTAATGAGTGCGGCGCAGCGGACCTGCGGTCTATAAATATCCCCGAGGATTAGAGACCCATCCACATAGAAATTGGTTCCTTTGTTACTAAAGAGACAAATTTGCTGTACAGCCCAAGGTTCTATTAATGAGAGGATCGGGTGAACCTATGACCCAGCTTGCTGGAAGTCCTGCATGATTATCGAAGAAATTATAATTAGACTTAGAAAATTAAGGTAAAAGATGTATCTGCATGGAAAACCTTTGTTTTAGATGGAGTATTGACGGGTTAAATCCTCTGTCAGGTTTGTATTGAGGTTTGTTTTTCCATTGGTGAGATCCACTCCTCGAATTGCATTGGTGACCACTGTTGGGATCACTTTTCAGAGGTCATTTGACAGGTGGTGTCGCCTCCTCAACGCCTCCTGTAACCTCTAGAAGCCCGCAGCAGCATGCTGCCACCACATACATCATCATTATTATTATACAGGATTTATGGCGCCAACAGTTTGCTCAGCACTTTACAATATAATGGGAAACAATTCAGCAACAATACAGTTCAATACAAGAGGGATAGGAGGGCCTGATCCTGGGAGCTTACAATCTAAGAGGGAGGGGCTAGTGGTACAAAAGGTAGTAACTGTGGGGGATGGACTGGTAGGAAGAGTAGAAGATTCCATTATTAGCTGAGGGCAGGATAGGATATTTATTTATTTATTTTAGGTACTTATATATCGCAGTCAATGTACTCCGCGCTTTACATATATATTGTACATTCACATCAGTCCCTAAACCTCAAGGGGCGTACAATCTAAGGTCCCTAACTCACATTCATGGGGGATGGACTGGTTGGAAGAGTAGAAGATTCCATTATTAGCTGAGGGCAGGATAGGCTTCCCTGAAGAGAGATTTTCAGAGATCGCCTAAAAGTGAGCAGAGTAGATGATAGTCTGATAAATTGGGGTACAGAGTTCCAGAGGATGGGGGAAGCTCTGGAGAAGTCCTGGAGACGAGCATGGGAGGAGGAGACAAGGGAGCTAGAGAGCAGGAGGTCGTGCGAGGAGCGGAGAGTACGGTTTGGGTGATATTTGTAGAGAAGATCGGTGATGTAATTTGGGGCACACAGAAACTAAGGCACAGTCCCGTTTGGCACAATACGGGAGGGGGTGGGGAAATTTTTGTCACGCCATGATTCAAAGCTTTGCAGCAATGGCCTGTGTACTCGCTGTCCACTGCCTATGCGGCTTGAAGAGGAACTTCAGTTCCCTCTTCAGTGGCTCCACCACCATTATGGTGAGTACGATGTGCCAATGGGCTCTGCCCATCTTTTGGGATCTGGCAGAGCCCTGCGGCATATCTGCACGCGCAGAAGGTTTCCCTAGTATGTGGAAAGGTTTGGAATTTATTACCAGTCTTTGCATGGAAAACCCATGCATGCGCAGATAGTCGGGGAACCTGTGACTTTGGAGATGTGCTGCTGAAGCCCTGTGGCCCATCTGCCCACATGCAGGGGCATGGAGGAAAGAAACAAACATTCTTGCACAAATATCTGATATACTATAAAACAAATATTTTATGTTTATCTATATCTCTCTGCAATTGTGAGGGGGATATAACGCAGGGCAGAATGACACTTTAGGGGTGAACTAAAAAAAAAAGGAAAAAAAAGGGGGGAGGGGGAAAGAAGAAGGAAAAAAAAGGGGGAGGGGGAAGAAGGAAAAAAAAGGGGAAAAAGGGGGGGGAAGGTGGGTGGAGGAAAAGGGAAGACAAGAAAGAGGAAAGAGAAGAAGAAAGAGGAAAGAGAAGAAGAAAGAGGAAAGAGAAGAAGAAAGAGAAAAGAAGAAAGAGGAAAGAGAAAAGAGGAAAGGAAAAAGAGGAGAAGAGAAAAGAGGAGAATAAAAGGAGGAAAGAGGGGAGGAGTAGAGAGAAGAAAGAGGGGAGGAGAAGAAAGCGGGAAGGAGAAAGAAAGCGGGAAGGAGGGGAAAGCGGGAAGGAGGGGAAAGCGGGAAGGAGGGGAAAGCGGGAAGGAGGGGAAAGCGGGAAGGAGGAGAAAGCGGGAAGGAGGAGAAAGAGCAAAGGAGCGGGAAGGAGGAGAAAGAGGCAGGAGGCGGAAGGGGGGGGAAAGAGGGAAGGGGGGGAAAGAGGGAAGGGGGGGGAAAGAGGGAAGGGGGGGGGGAAGAGGGAGGGGGGGAAAGAGGGAAGGGGGGGGAAAGAGGGAAGGGGGGGGGGAAAGAGGGAAGGGGGGGGGAAGAGGGAAGGGGGGGGGGAAGAGGGAGGGGGGGGAAGAGGGAGGGGGGGGGAAAGAGGGAAGGGGGGGGGAAGAGGGAAGGGGGGGAAAGAGGGAAGGGGGGGAAAGAGGGAAGGGGGGGGGAAGAGGGAAGGGGGGGGGAAGAGGGAAGGAGGGGAAAGAGGGAAGGAGGGAAAGAGGGAAGGAGGGGAAGGAGGGAAGGAGGGGAAGGGGAGGAGGGGAAGGAGGGGGGAGGGGAAAGAGGGAACGAGGGGGAAAGAGGGAAGGAGGGGAAAGAGGGAAGGAGGGGAAAGAGGGAAGGAGGGGAGGAGGGGAAAGAGGGAGGAGGAAGAGGGGAGGAGGGGAAAGAGGGGAGAGGGGAAGAGGGAAGGAGGGGAAAGAGGAAGGAGGGGAAAGAGGGAAGGAGGGGAAAAGGGGAAAGGAGGAGGGAAAAGAGGGAAGGAGGGGAAGGAGGAAAAGAGGAAGGAGGGAAAGAGGGAAAGGAGGGAAAGAGGGAAGGAGGGGGAAGGAGGGAAGGAGGGGAAGAGGGAAGGAGGGGAAAGAGGGAAGGAGGGAAAAGAGGGAAGAGGGGAAAGAGGGGAAGGAGGGGACAGAGGGAAGGGAGGGAAAGAGGGAAGGAGGGGAAAGAGGGAAGGAGGGGAAAGAGGGAAGGAAGGGGAAGAAGAGAGGGGAAGAGGAAGGAGGGGAAGGAGGACTACC
>NW_028320704.1:0-77758 GCF_062004578.1 Staurois parvus
GGGACCCAGCCCGTGTCTTCTGATCGCGGTCACTGTGAGCTGCTGCTGGGAGGTCTGAGTTGAGGCCAAACCCCACAGCCATCCCCGCTGGGCTCTCTGCCAATCCCTGAGCTAGGGTTACCTGCTGCCGCTGTGTGCCCAGAAATACTCCGCCGTGTTACCCGCTGTGTGCCCAGAAATACTCCGCCGTGTTACCCGCTGTGTGCCCAGAGTGTGCCCAGAAATACTCCGCCGGGTTACCCGCTGTGTGCCCAGAAATACTCCGCCGGGTTACCCGCTGTGTGCCCAGAAATACTCCGCCGTGTTATTCCGCTGTGTGCCCAGAAATACTCCGCCGTGTTACTCGCTGTGTGCCCAGAATACTCCGCCGTGTTACTCGCTGTGTGCCCAGAAATACTCCGCCGTGTTATCCGCTGTGTGCCCAGAAATACTCCGCCGTGTTACCCGCTGTGTGCCCAGAAATACTCCGCCGTGTTACTCGCTGTGTGCCCAGAAATACTCCGCCGTGTTACTCGCTGTGTGCCCAGAAATACTCCGCCGTGTTACTCGCTGTGTGCCCAGAAATACTCCGCCGTGTTACTCGCTGTGTGCCCAAGAAATACTCCGCCGTGTTACTCGCCGTGTGCCCAGAAATACTCCGCCGTGTTACTCGCCGTGTGCCAAGAAATACTCTGCCGGGTTACTCGCTGTGTGCCCAGAAATACTCTGCCGGGTTAACCGCTGTGTGCCCAGAAATACTCCGCCGTGTTACCCGCAGTGTGCCCAGAAATACTCCGCCGTGTTACTCGCCGTGTGCCAAGAAATACTCTGCCGGGTTACTCGCCGTGTGCCAAGAAATACTCTGCCGGGTTAACCGCCGTGTGCCCAGAAATACTCTGCCGGGTTAACCGCCGTGTGCCCAGAAATACTCCGCCGTGTTACCCGCCGTGTGCCCAGAAATACTCCGCCGGGTTAACTGCCGTGTGCCCAGAAATACTCCGCCGTGTTACTCGCCGTGTGCCAAGAAATACTCTGCCGGGTTACTCGCCGTGTGCCAAGAAATACTCTGCCGGGTTAACCGCCGTGTGCCCAGAAATACTCTGCCGGGTTAACCGCCGTGTGCCCAGAAATACTCCGCCGTGTTACCCGCCGTGTGCCCAGAAATACTCCGCCGGGTTAACTGCCGTGTGCCCAGAAATACTCCGCCGTGTTACTCGCTGTGTGCCCAGAAATACTCCGCCGTGTTACTCGCTGTGTACCAAGAAATACTCCGCCGGGTTAACTGCCGTGTGCCCAGAAATACTCCGCCGTGTTACTCGCTGTGTGCCCAGAAATACTCCGCCGTGTTACTCGCCGTGTGCCCAGAAATACTCCGCCGGGTTAACTGCCGTGTGCCCAGAAATACTCCGCCGTGTTACTCGCTGTGTGCCCAGAAATACTCCGCCGGGTTACCCGCTGTGTGCCCAGAAATACTCCGCCGTGTTACCCACTGTGTGCCCAGAAATACTCCGCCGTGTTACCCACTGTGTGCCTGGGAGTACCGCTACCTGCCTGCTGTGTGTGTGCCCAGGAATAATCGGCTTTTACCCGCTGTGTGCCAAGGAATATCGTTGCCTGCTGCCGGCTGTGTGTGCCAGAGGCGACCCCTGTGGGAACTGTGAGTGTCTATACCCCTCTTTGCCCTGCCTGGGCTATCTGGGAGTCCCCATTACCCTGCCTGGATCAATACCTGCCAGAGCCCATCGCTGCTCAAACTTGCCCTACCTGGGGGCCGGATTACAATTGTTTTGGCCCTTCCCCTTCTTTGGGTACCCGGACACAACCTTCATACCCTACTTGAGTGTTTGCCGTAGATTAATAAAGCTTTGTGTGTTCTGTCCTGCCTACGCTTCCGTCACAGGAAGGTATGACAGTTCTGTTCATGTAGTGCAACTTTGATGCGACTTTACACTGTGTGGCACTCAAGTAGCATCAGGCTTTGTACCAGCTAGTGTGACCTGTCATGTGACACATAAGTCCCAGCCCATTGATTTCAATGGCACCCGTTCCAATCTATGCGGCTTAAAGTTGCAGCGACTTTGAAATGGTTCCTGCACTACGCAGAGGCGACGTTCTTGCAAATTGAGTGCCAAAGTTGCACTCGAAATCAGGTGACTTTGGAGTTGCACTAGTAGGAACAGAGCCTCAAAGTAGCATCAAACTCACATCAAAGTCGCACCCATCCAAGTCACATCAAAGTCGCACCCATCCAAAGCCCCATCCAAGTCACATCAAAGTTGCACCTGTCCAAAGTCGCATCCAAGTCACATCAAAAAAGTCACAGCCCATTGATTTCAATGGCACCCGTTCCAATCTATGCAGCTTAAAGTTGCAGTGACTTTGAAAAGTTTCCTGCACTACTTTGATTCTTACAACTTGAGTGTCAGAGAGTGTAAAGTTGCATAAAAGTCGCACACTAAAGTTGCACTCAAAATCGGGTGACTTTGGAGTTGCACTAGTGGGAAAGGAGCCTCAAAGTAACATCAAGCTCGCATCCAAGGCACACCCATCCAAAGCCGCATCCAAGTCACATCAAAGTCGCACCCATCCAAAGCCGCATCCAAGTCACATCAAAGTCACACCCATCCAAAGTCGCATCCAAGTCACACCCATCCAAAGTTGCATCCAAGTCACATCAAAGTCGCACCCATCCAAAGTCGCATCCAAGTTACATCAAAGTTGCACCCATCCAAAGTCGCCTCGAAATCGGGTGGACTAGTGGGAAAAGAGCTTCAAAGTAGCATCAAACTCACATCCAACACACACCCATCCTAAGTCGTATCCAAGTCACATCAAATTCGCACCCTTCCAAAGCCTCATCCAAGTCACATCAAAGTCGCACCCATCCAAAGCCCTATCCAAGTCACATCAAATTCGCACCCGTCCAAAGCCCCATCCAAGTCACATCAAAGATGCACCCATCCAAAGCCCCATCCAAGTCACATCAAAGTCGCACCCGTCCAAAGCCCCATCCAAGTCACATCAAAGATGAACCCATCCAAAGCCCCATCCAAGTCACATCAAAGATGAACCCATCCAAAGCCCCATCCAAGTCACATCAAAGTTGCACCCATCCAAAGCCCTATCCAAGTCACATCAAAGTCGCACCCGTCCAAAGCCTCATCCAAGTCACATCAAAGTCGCACCCGTCCAAAGTCACATCAAAGTCGCACCCGTCCAAAGTCACATCAAAGTCGCACCTGTCCAAAGCTTCATCCAAGTCACATCAAAGTCGCACCCGTCCAAAGCCTCATCCAAGTCACATCAAAGTCGCACCCGTCCAAAGCCTCATCCAAGTCACATCAAAGTCGCACCCGTCCAAAGCCTCATCCAAGTCACATCAAAGTCGCACCCGTCCAAAGCCTCATCCAAGTCACATCAAAGTCGCACCCATCCAAAGTCACATAAAAGTGGCATAAAGGTCAATGCTTTCCTATTGGCAAAAAAAAGACACAAAATGCATCAAAAACACACCGCAAAACGCGCCACAAAATGCAACACGTGCAACACACAGAGGTGTGACCCCAAATCTCTTCATAAAGAGGACCTGTCATGGCCCATGCAGTTAGAAGGGATGTTGTTCATCCCTTGAGATAGCAATAAAGTTGATCCAACAATAAAGAAAAGCTACAGTGTAAAAAAAAATTTAAATAATAATAGAAAAAAACTTAAAGCAACCTTGTCCCGCCGTGCTCATGTGCGAATGCGAATACATGCGACTTTTAAAATGTAATCGCTGAGATGGAAGAAGGTCGGTCGTGCCCAATTTGTTTGAGGTTACTTTAGGTCGAGGCGCGCCCACCACCACCGCAGTACCTGGATGCCTCAATGCCGAAAATCCCTTTTCGCTGTTCCACTTCCACTCGTCCTCGCTCTCATTGGCTGGAGCGTCTATGAAGTCAGGGATCCTCCCACCAATAGGAATGTTCAGATAATGTTCATTGTCGCTGCTGCAAAAAGAGAACAGGGCGGAGCCTTCTGTTAGCGAATGACGACATCTACAACCTATAATATAGCAGGGTTTCAAAATGGTTGAAGTCATCGGACACATCGCTGCGATTTGTGCGCAATTTCAGGGGCGATTTCTGAAGACTTTATTGCGACTCGTGAAGATTTTCAACGATTTCTTGCCATTTGCAGTGCGATTTCCATTATATTCTATGTATGTAAAATCGCAAAAAACCTACAGGAAAAATCATGCGAGAGCTACTTTAGAAATCGCGCCGCAGCAAATCGCACGTGACACCGACATTCACATTCATTAGATGCGATATCAGGTGCGATTTTCAATTCCCAAATCGCACCTGAAATCACACCGGCTGAACACCAGACACCCCGGTCACATCAAACTCGACTTTGAAATAGTGCGACTTACAGTGAAGTTGCACGATTTCAAAGTCAGGTGACAGGCCGACCTCAAGTGCGATTTGCAAGACACAGATGTCTATGCAAATCACACCAAAAGTAGTGCATGTACCAAGGATGATTGTTTGTGCTCTACAAATTCGCATACAGGTCGCATGTATATCATCAAGGTGCGACTTTGCAGAATTTACATTGAAGTCTATGGCCCTCGAGTTGCATGAAAGTCAGATCAAAGTAGTGAAGGAACTACTTTCAAGTCGCTGCAACTCGAAGTCGCACAGATATGAATGGTACTCAAGCAGTGGTCGCAGTATGGGCCGGCCACACCGGGCTTGCAGTAACAGAATCCCGTTCTGGGATGTGTTGCCTTAGGTTCCATTCACACTTGTGCGACTTTACAATGCGACTTGTTGCGACTTTGATGCAACTTTGGCTTTGACCAAGAATGATTGTTTGTGCTCTACAAAGTCGCACGTGTATCATTCAGGTGCGACTCTCATGCAACTTTAGAGGGTTTCCATTGAAGTCTATGGCCCTCGAGTCACGTGAAAGTCAGACCAAAGTAGTGCAGGAACTACTTTCAAGTCGCTGCGACTACTTTCAAGTCACTACTTTCAAGTCGCACAGGTATGAATGGTACTCATTGGGAAACATGGGGTGCGACTTGATCCTACCTGAAGACAGGAGTTAGTAATCATCGTCTAGTAACACACAGGACTCGGGTGAGATGTGGTACCTGTTCTGGCATTCTCCGGTATTGGGGTCGCAGTCTCTGGCGCAGTCGCAGGGCCGGCAGCCGTTGTCCCCAAATCCCCAATATCCCACCAAGCAGTGGTCGCAGTATGGGCCGGCCACACCGGGCTTGCAGCAACAGAATCCCGTTCTGGGATGTGTTGCCTTAGGTTCCATTCACACTTGTGCGACTTTACAATGCGACTTGTTGCGACTTTGATGCAACTTTGGCTCTACAAAGTCGCACATGTATCATTCAGGTGCGACTCTCATGCAACTTTAGAGGGTTTCCATTGAAGTCTATGGCCCTCGAGTCACGTAAAAGTCAGACCAAAGTAATGCAGGAACTACTTTCAAGTCGCTGCGACTCGAAGTCGCACAGATATGAATGGTACTCATTGGGAAACATGGGGTGCGACCAGGGGCGGACTGACAACTCATGGGGCCCCCGGGCAATAGGAAATCACGGGGCCCCTGTGTCCTCTCCCACACTCAAACCGCACCCAAAAAAGCATATGAAAGGTACCAGGGCATCTCATGGGGCCCCCTACTGACCCCGGGCCCTCGGGCAGTACCCGAGTGCCTAAATGGTCAGTCCGCCCCTGGATGCGACTTGATCCTACCTGAAGACAGGAGTTAGTAATCATCGTCTAGTAACACACAGGACTCGGGTGAGATGTGGTACCTGTTCTGGCATTCTCCGGTATTGGGGTCGCAGTCTCTGGCGCAGTCGCAGGGCCGGCAGCCGTTGTCCCCAAACCCCCAATATCCCACCAAGCAGTGGTCGCAGTATGGGCCGGCCACACCGGGCTTGCAGTAGCAGAATCCCGTGCGGGGGTGACACTTCCAGCTCCGGTTTAATGTTTCGTTAATTGACCCGACGGCATTACAGGAACATTCTGTATGGAGAGAGCGAAAAACCCTGAAGCATCGCAACGCCACTCCGCCTTCCTTCACTGGCAGCCTGCTTACAACCCAAAGTGGACCTAGCGTCAGATAGAGATTTTCAATGAATGCATACATTCCAAAGTAATATGTCACACGTCCAGGTATTTGTCAGCTCTCAGGGAGATCACAGGACTCCCCCTGGCAATGCCTTCAATTCCTTTTCTCTCCAGAAGGACGGCAACATCTTTATTCAAGCATCCTCCAGATGGTGACCATCTACTTCCTGGACTGGGATGCCGGCTCAGAGATGACACAGTTTTGTGCAGTTCTCGGCTGTGTTCACAAATGTCTGACGCAGATCAGCCCCCTGCTGCAGCCTTTCATCATGTGACCTGCTACGGCGTGACAATGCTGCAGTCTGACCACTAGGGGGAGAAGGGATTAAGGAAACGCTTCCTCCTGCATTCAGCGGAGTGATGACATCATCCTAGCCTAGGCAAAGTCATTTCCTGGAGCTTAAAGCGGAACGTCACCCAAAAACGGAAGTTCCGCTTGTTTGCCTCCTCCACCCCTTCCACCACCACATTCGCCACTTTTTTGTGGGGGGGGGGGGGGGGAGCAGGGACCTGTTTTTTTACGGTTAGATGCACTGTAGCGAACTGAGCCAGAGGTTCGCCCCCCCCCCCCCCCCGTGTCTGTGAAGACACCCACCTGCATGTTAACACAGCACTGCACTGGCAGGAAGGAGGAGGGGGGGAGTGAGAACACAGCCTGCACCGTGTCCCAGCTCTCTCCTCTTCCCCTAGCTGCTCCCAGCACTGGGCTGACAGGAGTAGTGTCACTCCTGTCAGCCTTGTAACAGAAGCAAAGCACCCCCATCCCTACAGTAAACCACTGTGCCCAGGGCAGCCGCCCCTCCCGCCCACCCCTTGTCCCGGCCCTGGTTGCAGTATATACTGGCATGTCAGGAGCGTAATCATGTAGTCCTGCAAGATCCATTTTATAAAAAAAAAGCAAACAAGAGGGTTGGGAGGGCGTGCGCTCGCCCGCTCTCTATCTATCTCTCTTTCTTTCATAAAATAGTCTTCCAGCTTTCTTATTTTCTTCACTGAAAAAAAATATAAATATTTTCCAGCCCAGCCAGGGTGACTACCTGAAGCCTGCCTTGATGTTGGGTTGTTACACACCAGCTGAAAGTTGAAATCAGACTTGTCTTGAATACACAGTGGTGGATGGGCGGCTTACTTGGGCAGGTCAGCGGCACAGAGTTGGTATCGAGGAGCACCGAGGAGGTAGGGGGGATTACTAGGGCAGGTCAGTTTTTATTGGTTCCTCTATATCAGGGCTGTCAGTGGCGACCCTCCAGCTGTCGCAAAACTACAAGTCCCATCATGCCTCTGCCTTTCTGAGTCATGCTTGTAACTGTCAATCATGCAATGCCTCTTGTAGTTTGGGCAACAGCTGGAGGGCCGCCAGTTTGACACCCGTGCTCCATATACTATGTGTTCTGACTGTGTACAGTATAGGGCCTTTTTTGGGCAGAGCTCCCCTTTACCCCAGGCCCAGGATGAAGCTACAATAGACAGCGCCCTCCTCGCCTCGCTCACAGCTGTGTCCCGCGTACACAAGCTCGGATTATTGGGCTTCAAAAAAAAAAGAGCCAAGATTTAATTGAATGAGCATAGCTAATGCCACAGATGTACCACAGAAGGAGACAGAGGCTTAAGGGAACAAAGGGCTGGCATTACGGCCCCCGCGAGGAGTCATGCCCGACTATGAGCGAAAATCCCAGTTCCAGATGAATCATATCACACCGTATCAGAACCCAGGAATCTGGTGCTCTGCCCTAGCTGAAGGGCAGGTGTGTGTCAGGCGGCTGGCGGACTTTTATCCCCCCTTCTCCTTTTGTGTCTGAGGGGCCGGAGATGGCACACAAAGTTGGGGGGGGGGGCCTTTTCTGAGCCGCTTTCCTGGCAGAGACGTGAGCTAAATTGCTCACCAATGCATCGCATCGCATCGCATCACGCACTCTTTAAATATCTCTCTATTTCCTATTTCCCTTATTGTTTTCATCTCCGTTTTATCATTTCCTCTTTTTCTCTTTCCCTGTCTTTTCAAATGTTTGTCTTTCTCCCTTTCATTCTACTTTTTTCTCTCTTTCCCCACTCTCAGTTTCTGACATCTTTACTTCTCAAATTCATTTTTAACCTTCCTTCCTTCCCTGTTTCTTTGCTCTCTTTTTCCCTTCACACCTCTCTGTCTATCTTGCTCTTTCTACTTCTCTTTTATCAATCTCCTTCTTTTTAATTTCTCTTTCTCTCCCATTCCTTCAATATATTTACTCCCCCCCACACACACACACACCTCTTCTTTTTCTCTTTTCTTTCCCAAATCTTCCTCTCTCTCTCTCCTTTTCCTTCCATTCATCTTCTCTTCCTTTATCTCTTTCATCCCCTCTATATACCATCTATTCCCTCATTCTGTCCATATACTTTCCATATCCTTCTCATATCTCCTTTTCCTTAAATATACCTTCTTTTCTTTCTCTCTTCTATTCCTTTTATTACCTTCCCTTCCTCTCTCTCGTTTTTTCAATTCTTCTCTTGCTCTCTTTCCCTCTTGTTCCTTCCTTCTCTTCCTCTCTCTCCTTCCCTCCATATACCTTCTCTTCCTCTCTCGTTCCTTCTATATACCTTCTCTTCCTCTCTCTCCTTCCTTCCATATACCTTCTTTCCTCTCTCGTTCCTTCCATAGACCTTCTCTTCCTCTCTCGTTCCTTCCATATACCTTCTCTTCCTCTCTCGTTCCTTCCATATACCTTCTCTTCCTCTCTCGTTCCTTCCATATACCTTCTCTTCCTCTCTCGTCCTCCTCCTTCTCTCCTCTCCTCCTTCCTTCCATATACCTTCTCTTCCTCTCTCTCCTTCCCTCCATATACCTTCTCTTCCTCTCTCTCCTTCCTTCCATATACCTTCTCTTCCTCTCTCCCTTCCCTCCATATACCTTCTCTTCCTCTCTCTCCTTCCCTCCATATACCTTCTCTTCCTCTCTCTCCTTCCCTCCATATACCTTCTCTTCCTCTCTCTCCTTCCCTCATATACTTCTCTTCCTCTCTCCTCCTTCCCTCCATATACCTTCTCTTCCTCTCTCTCCTTCCTTCCATATACCTTCTCTTCCTCTCTCCTTCCCTCCATATACCTTCTCTTCCTCTCTCTCCTTCCCTCCATATACCTTCTCTTCCTCTCTCTCCTTCCCTCCATATACCTTCTCTTCCTCTCTCCTTCCCTCCATATACCTTCTCTTCCTCTCTCTCCTTCCTTCCATATACCTTCTCTTCCTCTCTCCTTCCTTCCATATACCTTCTCTTCCTCTCTCTCCTTCCCTCCATATACCTTCTCTTCCTCTCTCTCCTTCCCTCCATATACCTTCTCTTCCTCTTTCTCCTTCCCTCCATATACCTTCTCTTCCTCTCTCCTTCCCTCCATATACCTTCTCTTCCTCTCTCTCCTTCCTTCCATATACCTTCTCTTCCTCTCTCTCCTTCCCTCCATATACCTTCTCTTCCTCTCTCTCCTTCCCTCCATATACCTTCTCTTCCTCTCTCGTTCCTTCCATATACCTTCTCTTCCTCTCTCTCCTTCCTTCCATATACCTTCTCTTCCTCTCTCTCCTTCCCTCCATATACCTTCTCTTCCTCTCTCGTTCCTTCCATATACCTTCTCTTCCTCTCTCGTTCCTTCCATATACCTTCTCTTCCTCTCTCGTTCCTTCCATATACCTTCTCTTCCTCTCTCTCCTTCCTTCCATATACCTTCTCTTCCTCTCTCTCCTTCCTTCCATATACCTTCTCTTCCTCTCTCTCCTTCCTTCCATATACCTTCTCTTCCTCTCTCCTTCCTTCCATATACCTTCTCTTCCTCTCTCTCCTTCCTTCCATATACCTTCTCTTCCTCTCTCGTTCCCTCCATATACCTTCTCTTCCTCTCTCGTTCCCTCCATATACCTTCTCTTCCTCTCTCTCCTTCCCTCCATATACCTTCTCTTCCTCTCTCTCCTTCCTTCCATATACCTTCTCTTCCTCTCTCCTTCCCTCCATATACCTTCTCTTCCTCTCTCTCCTTCCCTCCATATACCTTCTCTTCCTCTCTCTCCTTCCCTCCATATACCTTCTCTTCCTCTCTCCTTCCTTCCATATACCTTCTCTTCCTCTCTCTCGTTCCTTTCATACCTTCTCTTCCCATCTTTCGCTCTCTCTCTTTGCCCCTCTCCCAACCCCCTAACACACTCATTTTACTATCTCCACTGGCACAAAATAAACATTTTTCTTTTCTCCAAAAACAAGATATCAGATTTGGATGGACACCCCTGAGTACAATTTCCTGGCTTTCCTTCCAGGACACACATCATGATTGCACTGTCACTGCTCAGACTTCTTACAGCATGCTGACCCTAGGGGAGTGTTGCTTTCCTGTCCTTTGGATGGTGCAAATCATTTTCTGCATGTGTATACAATATTACAAATCATTATTCTACATTTGTATTTATTTTTAAGATATTATATTCTTAACTTGCTTGGAAAATTATATAATAAGAGCATATCTACTCCCCCCCCCCCCCCACACACATTATTATTATTATCATCATTATAATTATTTATAATAATAATTATTATTATAATACATTATTAATAATAATAATTATTATTATTATAATACATTATTATTAATAATAATAATTATAATAATAATAATGTATTATAAATAATAATAATTATTATAATACATTATTATTATTATATTTATTATTATTAATAATAATAATTGTACTTTTGGGGGGGGTAGGGTGTTAGTTTATGTATTATTTTATTATTATTCTTTATTTGTTTATTTTTAGGGTTAGGGAGTTAAGGTTAGGGGTTAATTAATAATTATGTATTTTTACATAGTTATTTATTTTTATTTATGTATGATTACTCTTATTTATTTGTGTATGTATTTTGTTTATTTAACTTGCATGGAAACTTATATAATGGCTCCCTCTCCACTTCAATGCTGTTTTTCTTTATACACTTTCTTTAAAGCATATCTACTCCCCCCCCCCCCCCCCACACACATTATTATTATAATTATTATCATTATTATTATTTATAATAATACATTATTATTATTAATAATAATATTTATAATAATACATTATTATTAATAATAATATTTATAATAATACATTATTATTAATAATAATAATTATTATTATTATAATACTTTAATTATTAATAATAATAATTGTATTTTTCGGGGGGTAGGGTGTTACTTTATGTATTGTTTTATTATTATTATTTATTTGTTTATTTTTAGGGTTAGGGGTTAATTAATAATTACGTATTTTTACATATCAGGTATTTATTTTTATTTATGTATGATTACTCTTATTTATTTGTGTACGTGTTTTGTTTATTTAATAAGTATTTATTCATGGTTTTTTTTCCGTTTTTTTATTTGAGCATTGAGGTGATTGTAGCCGTATTAGCGCACTTGCGACAGAAACAATTGAGTACTGACGTGATACTTTTTTTTTATCTTTATCTGCTGAAACTTTGTGATCAGTACTGCCTGGACCTTGAAGAAGGGGACATACCCTGAAAGCTTGTCCTCAAAATTGTATGTTAGTGCAAATAAAAAAAGTATCACAGACAGTACTCAATTGTTTAATTTGAGCAGAAATACACTCCCAAAACGTGTACCAAAACATGCGGAAATGCTCACAAACGCACAGACTGCGTGTTCCCATTCATTTCTATGGGATTAAAAATGTTCAAAAAGGCACAAATCTATCAGATTTGGGAGACATAAAAAGCTCCAGAACTTGTTTGATCTTCAGGTGACTTGGAGGGGAGATGTGAACCATCTCCATTGAGAACAACTGATTTTTTTTTTCTCCTCAAGCGTTTTGGAACTTCGAGCTGCAAATCGCTCAGGTGTGAATGGGGGGCCTAAGGACTGGTGCTCTGCAACATCTCCAAGATACGTTCGTTCCTCACCCCAGACACCACCAAACAACTCGTACACTCCCTCATCATCTCACGCCTGGACTACTGCAACTCCCTCCTCACCGGCCTACCCAAACAAACGCTATCCCCCCTCCAGTCTATCCTGAACTCAGCGCCAGACTCGTCCACCTCACCAACCGCTCCACATCTGCCTCCCCCCTCTGCCAATCCCTTCATTGGCTCCCGATTGCCCAACGCATCAAATTCAAACTGCTAACCCTGACCTACAAGGCCATTCACAATGCCGCCCCGAACTACATAACTGACCTGATATCCAAATACCACCCTACCCGTGCCCTCCGCTCTTCACAGGACCTCCTACTCTCTAGCTCCCTGGTCTCCTCCTCCCACGCCCGATTGCAGGACTTCCCCCATCCTCTGGAACTCCCTACCCCAATCCATCAAACTGTCGCCTACCCTCCTCACCTTCACCCTGAAAACCCTCCTCTTCAGGGAAGCCTACCCCAACCTCACCTAACACCTGACCTCACCTAACAACTAACCTCCTCCACTCCTCCCGCCACTCCATCCCCACAGCCATCTCCTCCTGTACCACCTTCCCCTCCCTCCTAGATTGTAAGCTCCAAGGATCAGGGCCCTCGAACCCCTCGTGTATTGTATTATTACTGTCTTGTCTCATGTTCTGTCCCCCTTGCTACTGTACAGCGCTGAGCATACCCTTTGGCGCTATATAAATACTGTATAATAATAATAATTTCTTGGGTTTGGGTTTCCATGCACATTAAAACACATCATAGAAGGCTCCGGTATTCAGTGTCTCCCTCCACCGCCGTCCCCTTGGAGTGTTCCTTGCTGCAGTGCGGGGGGCTCTGCAGCCTCTCCACCTATCCAATACACGTCCAGGCCACCCCTTACCTTTACAGGCCAGTGGGGAGCTGATGGGCTCTCGGTAATCTCGGTAGTAGCCAGCTTGGCAGCGCTGGCAACGGTACCCCTCGGTGTGGTGCTGGCAGTTCTCGCAGACCCCTCCGCTCTTATTTCCTGAAGCAAGCCACAGGTTGTGATCAAAGTGGCAGTTGAGGGCGTGATTGTGACAGCGACACCCTGCGAGTGATGAGCGACAGAGGAAAACTGTAGCTTAAAGAGAACCTGTCACCAACATAAATTATGGCAGCTAAAAGCACAGAAAGTTCCAGAATGTGACATAATTACATGCGGTGTTTTTTAATTCAATAAATTTATTTATTTCAGGTACTTATATAGCACCGTCAATTTACTCTGCGCTTTACATATATATTGTACATTCACATCAGGTCTGTACACCCGCTGTGCCCATTATGAGGGGTTCCCACCATCCCTGTGCTGAGTTCCCGAGTCTGTACACCGCTGTGCCCATTATGAGGGGTTCCCACCATCCCTGTGCTGAGTTCCCGGGTCTGTACACTGCTGTGCCCATTATGAGGGGTTCCCACCATCCCTGTGCTGAGTTCCTGGGTCTGTACACCCGCTGTGCCCATTATGAGGGGTTCCCACCATCCCTGTGCTGAGTTCCCAGGTCTGTACACCCGCTGTGCCCATTATGAGGAGTTCCCACCATCCCTGTGCTGAGTTTCCGGGTCTGTACCCCCCCCCCCGTGCCCATTATGAGGAGTTCCCACCATCCCTGTGATGAGTTCCCGGGTCTGTACCCCCCCCCGTGCCCATTATGAGGGGTTCCCACCATCCCTGTGCTGAGTTTCCAGGTCTGTACCCCCCGTGCCCATTATGAGGAGTTCCCACCATCCCTGTGCTGAGTTCCCAGGTCTGTACACCCGCTGTGCCCATTATGAGGAGTTCCCACCATCACTGTGCTGAGTTCCCGGGTCTGTACACCCGCTGTGCCCACTATGAGGAGTTCCCACCACCCCTGTGCTGAGTTCCCAGGTCTGCACACCCAGTGTGTTCATTATGAGGGGTTCCCACCATCCCTGTGCTGAGTTCCCAGGTCTGCACACCCAGTGTGCCCATTATGAGGGGTTCCCACCATCTCTGTGCTTAGTTCCCAGGTCTGTGCACCCGCTGTGCCCATTATAAGGTGTTCCCACCATCCCTGTGATGAGTTCCCAGGTCTGTTCACCCGCTGTGCCCATTATGAGGGGTTCCCACCATCCTTGTGCTGAGTTCCCAAGTCTGTACACCCAGTGTGCCCATTATGAGGGGTTCCCACCATCCCTGTGCTGAGTTCCCAGGTCTGTGCACCCGCTGTGCCCATTATGAGGGGTTCCCACCATCCCTGTGCTGAGTTCCCAGGTCTGTACACCCAGTGTGCCCATTATGAGGGGTTCCCACCATCCCTGCCTTGAATTCCCAGATCTGCACCCTTGTTGTTCCCTTTATGAGGCAGTAAATATCCTTGCCGGAATTGTTTTTATTGATAATAGTAGGAGCCGGGACTCACTAAGAGGGGGACTCCCTGAAACTCTCCGGTGGACAGAAGCTGAAGCAGGAATTAGGACAGAGAGGAATAAATGTCGGATCATCCAATACAAATAAGAAGTCCGGGACTCACTCAGTCTATTAGGCTCCAGCCAGGCCTAAAATCTCATGTTTGGGTGGACTGATCCTTTAAATGACGATAAACATGCAATGGGGCTGATTTACTAAAGGCAAACAGACTGTGCAATCTGCAACGGCAGTTCCTCCAGAGCTCAGTAAATGGGGGGGGAAGCTTCACTTTGCCAAGAACACCCAATCACATGCAAGGAAAAGAAAAAAAACAGCATTTTTACTTGCACATGATTGGACGTTGGAAGTCAGCTGAGCTTTTGCTCATTTACTAAGCTCTGGAGCAACTACCCTTTCAGAGTGCACAGTCTATTTGCCTTTAGTAAATCAGCCCCATTGTCTCTTTATGTCGGCCATCTTTTCTGTACTCACTCTTGCACTCGTTGGGTGCTCCTGTTTTCCCGTCCCCAGGCCTCCATGGTTGGTCGTTGTACAGCGGGGCGCACTGCTCACAGTGGTCTCCAGCTGTATTATGTTGACAGATACATTTGCCAGGGACCTGTTAAAAAAAAAAAAAAAGTTATTAAAATAATATATTATCTGCCCCTTAATTCGATTTTACCCCCCCCCCCCTTGCTGCCCATGTGAACTCATTATCCTATTGTTTTCTATCGAAGGAAAAAAGGGCTCAAAAGAGTACCGGTAAATGTAGCTGTGTATTTCCTGCCAGTACCATGACCCACCACCAGGGGTGGACTGACCATTCGAGCACTCGGGCACTGCCTGAGGGCCCGGGGTCAGTAGGGGGCCCCATGAAATTCCCCTGATACCTGTATATAGGCTTTTGTGGGTGTTTTTTGAGTGTGGGCAAGGACACAGGGGCCCCACGATCTCCTATTGCCCAGGGGCCCCATGAGTTGTCAGTCCGCCCCTGCCCACCATAAAAAAAAACCCAAAATAAATTCCAACTCCTGACACGGTGACACCACAAAAGCTTCCAGCACAAACACAGGCTGCATATACGGGGTACCATGGTAGGGAGCCCACGTCCGTGACACCGCATATACACGCATGTATCAGGCCGTGTACAAGGGTCCAGAAACCAGAGCGCATATTTTCCTTTATCTTTTTTCTTTTTTTTTTTAAACCTACCTCAAAACACTGACCCTAATATTACCACTGACAGTATATGTTTACACTTAAACGTCGCAATTTTGAACGTTTTTTTTTTTGGGGGCAGCTCATTGCGCATTTCTGCATGTTTTTGTACAACATTTTTAAAGCATTTTAGAGCTTTGGGGTTTTTATTAGGCAATAGAGAAAAATATCACTTGTTTCATCATTTGTTGCTATGTTTTTTAGCTTTTTTAACGTTTCCATCAGCTTTTTAAAAATGTTTCATATTCATCATTCGTGATATTTTTTTTTTTTTGTTAGGGTAAGGGGTTAGAGTTAAGGTTAGGTGTTAGGGTTAAGGGTTGGGGTTAGGGGTTAATAATTTATTTATCTTCTTCTCATTTATTTATTATTAGGGTTAGGGTGTTTATTATTATTATTATTGTTGTTAATAATAATAATGTATTTTTTGTTAGGATAATAATAATAATAATGTATTTTTGTTAGGGTGACAATAATAATAATGCTAAAATTATATATATATATATATATATATATATATATATATATATAAAAATTATAAATAAATTATTTATATATATATATATATATATATATATATATACACACACACACACATATATATATATAAAAATATATATATAAAAAAAATATATATATATATATATATATATACAGTCAGGTCCATAAATAATGGGACATCGACACAACTCTAACATTTTTGGCTCTATACACCACCACAATGGATTTGAAATGAAACAAACAAGATGTGCTTTAACTGCAGACTGTCAGCTTTAATTTGAGGGTATTTACATCCAAATCAGGTGAACGGTGTAGGAATTACAACAGTTTGCATATGTGCATCCCACTTGTTAAGGGACCAAAAGTAATGGGACAATTGGCTTCTCAGCTGTTCCATGACCAGGTGTGTGTTATTCCCTCATTATCCCAATTACAATGAGCAGATAAAAGGTCCAGAGTTCATTTCAAGTGTGCTATTTGCATTTGGAATCTGTTGCTGTCATCGCTCAAGATGAGATCCAAAGAGCTGTCACTATCAGTGAAGCCATCATTAGGCTGAAAAAACAAAACAAACCCATCAGAGAGATAGCAAAAACATTAGGCGTGGCCAAAACAACTGTTTGGAACATTCTTAAAAAGAAGGAACGCACCGGTGAGCTCAGCAACACCAAAAGACCCGGAAGACCACGGAAAACAACTGTGGTGGATGAGCGAAGAATTCTTTCCCTGGTGAAGGAAACACCCTTCACAACAGTTGGCCAGATCAAGAACACTCTCCAGGAGGTAGGTGTATGTGTGTCAAAGTCACCAATCAAGAGAAGACTTCACCAGAGTGAATACAGAGGGTTCACCACAAGATGGAAACCATTGGTGAGCCTCAAACACAGGAAGGCCAGATTAGAGTTTGCCAAACGACATGTAAAAAAGCCTTCACAGTTCTGGAACAACATCCTATGGACAGATGAGACCGACATCAACTTGTACCAGAGTGATGGGAAGAGAAGAGGATGGAGAAGGAACTGCTCATGATCCTAAGCATACCACCTCATCAGTGATCATGGTGGTGGTAGTGTCATGGCGTGGGCATGTATGGCTGCCAATGGAACTGGTTCTCTTGTATTTATTGATGATGTGACTGCTGACAGAAGCAGCCGGATGAATTGTGAAGTGTTTCGGGAATATTATCGGCTCATATTCAGCCAAATGCTTCACAACTCATTGGACGCTTCACAGTGCAGATGGACAATGACCCAAAGCAGACTGCAAAAGCCACCAAAGAAGTGGAATGTTCTGCAATGGCCAAGTCCATCACCTGACCTGAATCCGATTGAGCATTTCACTTGCTGAAGACAAAACTGAAGGGAAAATGCCCCAAGAACAAGCAGGAACTGAAGACAGTTGCAGTAGAGGCCTGGCAGAGCATCACCAGGGATGACACCCAGCGTCTGGGGATGTCTATGTGTTCCACACTTCAGGCTGTCATTGACTGCAAAGGATTTGCAACCAAGTATTAAAAAGTGAAAGTTTGATTTATGATTATTATTCTGTCCCATTACTTTTGGTCCCTTAACAAGTGGGAGGCACATATGCAAACTGTTGTGATTCCTACATCGTTCACCTGATTTGGATGTAGATACCCTCAAATTAAAGCTGACAGTCTGCAGTTAAAGCACATCTTGTTTGTTTCATTTCAAATCCATTGTGGTGTATAGAGCCAAAAATGTTAGAATTGTGTCCATGTCCCAATATTTATGGACCTGACTGTATATATATATATATATGAAAAAAAAAATATATATATATATATAATATATATATATTTTTATTTAATATATAATATATGTATAAAAAAATATATTATATATATATATATATATATATATATATTCTAGTGTGGCATTAGACCTTCTTTACTTTCTTGATGTCTCTCTATGTCACATTTTGTAGCATTCTGATTCATTTGGTGTTTGGGATGAAAACGCAGAACTTCCCTGTAAATCGGCGCCATAACAGATCAGTTCCGGACGCTCATTGTTCCCTTCCATTATATTAATCTGCAGCTAGCAGCGGGCAGTGGCAGCGTTGGGTGGCAGCCCCCCTCCCCTCCCCCCCTCCACGGGCACAGCCAGCCCCATGTCACTGTCTGGGATGTGTTTTTTTTCTGGCATTGAATTTTCTTTTTTTTAATTCTTCCAGCTGCTCTTTGAATTGCCGACCCAAGAGAGGAGCTGCGCAGTGCCTGGGGGTCACCCAGCCTGGCACAGCCTAGATCAGATACTTTGGAAACCCTGCTGGGGATTATGGTGGGGGGGGGGGGTGGGGTGGAAGGCACAAGATGTTTGAACAAGAGATAACTTTTAGAAATGGAGGAGGGAGACAGAAGGAATGTGAGCAAATCCACCAAGGAACAACTGTGTGCGCAAACAAGGATCACCTCGGGTGACCCGGGGGCACACGGCCTGAGGTTTATTTATTTCAGGTACTTATATAGCGCCGTCAATGTACACAGCACTTTACATATATATTGTACATTCACATCAGTCCCCGCCCCCGAGGAGCGTACAATCTAAGGTCCCTAACTCACATTCATACATACACATACTAGGGACAATTTAGACAGGAGCCAATTCACCTCCCAGCATGTCTTTGGAGTGTGGGAGGAAACTGGAGTACCCAGAGGAAACCCACGCAGGCACAGGGAGAACATGCAAACTCCAGGCAGGTGGTGCCGTGGTTGGATTCGAACCAACGACCCCAGTGCTGCCAGGTGGAAGTGCTAACCGTTTAGCCACACAGCACTATATATGTATTAACTATCCTTCCCTGTAACAGGTGAGCTTACAATCTAATGTCTCCATCGCAGGACTGAAGGGAAGGCTGGAGAACGCCGACATGCATTAGGTTCCATTTCAAGGATTTGCTAGTGTTCCATACAGACTAAACTGACGTGACGTTTCATTGGCAGCGGGGTTCCCCTTTGTAAAGGTGATTTACAGAACTCGACAAAAGGAAAACTCCCCAAAATGTTAGGTTGGTGAAGTTGAACCCCGTTCTCATAGAGGAGGCCCACCTGACCACCTGCCCCCCTGGGCCCCATTCCCTCGGAGGTACTCCGGTCACAATCTATCCTACATTCTTTAACTCACATCTTCAATCTCTCCCTCTCTACTGGCATCTTCCCCAAACATCAGGGTCCCCTGAGTACCTCCCCTCTTATATAAGGTTCCCCAGAGTCCCCCTGCTTACATCTGGGACCCCAGAGACCTTCCCCAAACATCAAGGTCCCCTGAGTACCTCCCCTCTTATATAAGGTCCCCAGAGTCCCCCTGCTTACATCAGGGTCCCCAGAGACCTTCCTCAAACATCAGGGTCCCCTGAGTACCTCCCCTTTAATATATAAGGTTCCCCGGAGTCCCCCTGCTTACATCAGGGTCCCCAGAGACCTTCCCCAAACATCAGGGTCCCCTGAGTACCTCCCCTTTAATATATAAGGTTCCCCGGAGTCCCCCTGCTTACATCAGGGTCCCCAGAGACCTTCCTCATACATCAGGGTCCCCGGAGTTCCTCCCCTCTTATATAAGGTTTTCCAGAGTCCCCATGCTTACATCAGGGACCTCAGAGACCTTCCCCAAACATCCGGGTCCCCTGAGTACCTCCCCTTTAATATATAAGGTTCCCCGGAGTCCCCCTGCTTACATCCGGGTCCCCTGAGTACCTCCCCTTTAATATATAAGGTTCCCCGGAGTCCCCCTGCTTACATCAGTGTCCCCAGAGACCTTCCCCAATGCCTTGAGATGCCTTGGTGGACCATGTGTTGACACAGATGCTTGCAGTCTCCACCAAGGATGCATGTGACAGGGTGACAACACAAGAGAACAAGTGGGAAACCGTTGTCACCCCATACAGGAAGTGCCTGATCAATGACACTCATGGCAGGATCACCAGGGATTATTTTTATTGAAAACTGCAAATTTTAAAAAACAACCTTGGAAATGACACGGGCACATCAACGCTTTTAGAGATTCTAGTGGTCGGGTTTAGATGGACTTTGAATACATTGTGGATGGCTGGTAAGGTCCGGTCATAGGCCGCGGTGGGCGCGCTGCCAGCTGGGTGGTATGCGTTGGGCGGTGTGATGGGGGGGGGGTTTAAGCTGAGCCCAGCCACCCCTTGGCTCTGGAGGTCAGGTTGTGCCAGCTTCCCCCAGGGCCTCATGCTCAGTGAGTGTGACAACACTGGGCTCAGCTGACCGAATTATCGCTAACACAACACGGGTTGCCATTTTCTGTCTCGTAGGGCAAAACAAAAACTACTAATACCGCTGATATACAGCGCCAGGACATCGAACTGATGTTATCATGACATGACACACAGCTGAAGTCTACAGTGAGCAAACACATTCCTGCCCTAAAGAACTATTCAATCAAATGGAAGAAGATCCAAACCCCAAAGACTAAAATCTCACGTCGGCTTTAACCTGTTCATATCGTTTCAGTCTTTCTAAATATGGTTCTTTTAGACACTTCCTGTTACAGGGTGACAACACTTGTCCTTATTTCCCATTTGTGTTCCCGCGTTGTCACCCAGTCACATGCACTCCCGAAGGAGACTACTAACAAATATTGGGCAGGCATGATCCATAGTTGACACTTCCTGTTATGGGGTGACAACACTTGTCCTTACTTCCCATTTGTGTTCCCGCGTTGTCACCCTGTCACATGCACTCCCGAAGGAGACTACTAACAAATATTGGGCAGGCATGATCCATAGTTGACACTTCCTGTTATGGGGTGACAACACTTGTCCTTACTTCCCATTTGTGTTCCCGCGTTGTCACCCTGTCACATGCACTCTCGAAGGAGACTACTAACAAATATTGGGCAGGCATGATCCATAGTTGACACTTCCTGTTACAGGGTGACAACACTTGTCCTTATTTCCAATTTGTGTTCCCGCGTTGTCACCCTGTCACATGCACTCTCGAAGGAGACTACTAACAAATATTGGGCAGGCATGGTCCATAGTTGACACTTCCTGTTATGGGGTGACAACACTTGTCCTTATTTCCCATTTGTGTTCCTACATTGTCACCCTGTTAGATGCACCCCTGATGGAGACTACCAACAAATATAGGGCAGGTATGGTCCATAGGTGACATTTCCTGTTACGGTGTGTCAACACTTGTCCTTATTTCCCATTTGTGTTCCTGCGTTGTCACCCAGTCACATGCACTCCCGAAGGAGACTACTAACAAATATAGGGCAGGCATGGTCCACAGTTGACACTTCCTGTTATGGGGTGACAACCAGGGGCAGACTGACCATTTGGAAACTCGGGCACTGCTCGACGGCCCAGGGTCAGTAGGGGGCCCCATGAGATGCCCCTGGTACCTTTTTCATAGGCTTTGTTGAGTTTGGGCAAGGACACAGGGGCCCCATGATCCCCTATTGCCCGGGGGCCCCATGAGTTGTCAGTCCGCCTCTGGTGACAACACTTGTCCTTGTCTCCCATTTGTGTTCCTGCGTTGTCACCCTGTCACATGCACTCCCGAAGGAGACTACTAACAAATATAGGGCAGGCATGGTCCATAGTTGACACTTCCTGTTATGGGGTGACAACATTTGTCCTTGTCTCCTATTAGTGTTCCTGCATTTTCACCCTGTCACATGCACCCCAGATGGAGACTACCAACAAATATAGGGCAGGCATGGCCCATAGGTGACATTTCCTGTTACGGTGTGACAACACTTGTCCTTGTCTCCCATTTGTGTTCCTGCATTGTCACCCTGTCACATGCACCCCCGATGGAGACTACCAAACACATATTGAGAAGGCATGGTCCATAGTTGACATTTCCTGTTACAGGGTGACAACACTTGTCCTTATTTCCTATTTGTGTTCCTGCATTGTCACCCTGTTAGATGCACCCCGGATGGAGATAACCAACAAATATTGGGCAGGCATGGTCCATAGTTGACATTTCCTGTTACGGTGTGACAACACTTGTCCTTGTCTTCCATCTGTGTTTCTGTTCTGTCTCCCTGTCACATGCTCCCCCCGATGCAGACCACCAAGACATAATGAGCAGGTAGGGTCCACCACTGATACTTCCTGTTACGGGGTGACAACACTTGTCGTTGTCTCCTATTAGTGTTCCTGTGTTGTCACCCTGTCACATGTACTCCCGAAGGTGACTACCAACAATTACTGGTCAGGCATGATCCTCAATTGACATTTCCTGTTACGGGGTGACAACACTTGTTGTTGTCTCCTATTAGTGTTCCTGTGTTGTCACCCTGTCACATGTACTCCCAAAGGTGACTACCAACAATTACTGGTCAGGCATGATCCTCAATTGACATTTCCTGTTACAGGGTGACAACACTCGTCCTTAACTCCCATTTGTGTTCCTGCGTTGTCACCCTGTCACATGCATCCCTGATGGAGACTACCAACAAATATTGGGAAGGCATGGCCCACAATTGACATTTCCTGTTACTGGGTGACAACACTTGTACTTGTCTCCCATTTGTGTTCATGCATTGTCACTCTGTCACATGCACTCCCCGATAGAGACTACCAACAAATATTGGGCGGGCATGGTCAACCATTGACACTTCCTGTTATGGGGTGACAACACTTGTCCTTGTCTCCTGTTTGTGTTCTTGTTTTGTCACCCTGTCACATGCAACCCCCATGGAGACTACCAGCACATAATATTGTTTCAATCTGTCTAAAAATGAATCTGGCCATCCTGTCGTGAAGGTCCGTCTTCAGACACTTCCTGTTATGAGGTGACAACACCTGTCCTTATCTCCCATTTGTGTTCCTGTGTTGTCACCCTGTCACATGCACCCCCCGATAGAGACTACCAACAAATATTGGGCGGGCACGGTCAACCGTTGACACTTCCTGTTATGGGGTGACACCACTTATCCTTATCTCCCATTTGTGTTCATGCGTTGTCACTCTGTCACATGCACCCCCGATAGAGACTACCAACAAATATTGGGTGGGCATGGTCAACCGTTGACACTTCCTGTTATGGGGTGACAACACTTGTCCTTGTCTCCTGTTTGTGTTCTTGTTTTGTCACCCTGTCACATGCAACCCCCATGGAGACTACCAGCACATAATATTGTTTCAATCTGTCTAAAAATGAATCTGGCCATCCTGTCGTGAAGGTCCGTCTTCAGACACTTCCTGTTATGAGGGGACAACACCTGTCCTTATCTCCCATTTGTGTTCCTGTGTTGTCACCCTGTCACATGCACCCCCCGATAGAGACTACCAACAAATATTGAGCGGGCACGGTCAACCGTTGACACTTCCTGTTATGGGGTGACACCACTTATCCTTATCTCCCATTTGTGTTCATGCGTTGTCACTCTGTCACATGCACCCCCGATAGAGACTACCAACAAATATTGGGTGGGCATGGTCAACCGTTGACACTTCCTGTTATGGGGTGACAACACTTGTCCTTGTCTCCTGTTTGTGTTCTTGTTTTGTCACCCTGTCACATGCAACCCCCATGGAGACTACCAGCACATAATATTGTTTCAATCTGTCTAAAAATGAATCTGGCCATCCTGTCGTGAAGGTCCGTCTTCAGACACTTCCTGTTATGAGGTGACAACACCTGTCCTTATCTCCCATTTGTGTTCCTGTGTTGTCACCCTGTCACATGCAACCCCCATGGAGACTACCAACTCATATTGGGCATGGTCCATTGTTGTCACTATTAAGAAGCTAGATCAGAGCAACAATGTGCTGCTGACGCTGGAGCAAGTGCATGTAGACATGAAGCGTCTGAAAGAGGCTGGAGGAGATCAGCAGCACTGAGATTGAAATAAAGAATGGGAAAATGTGAACAAAGGATTTCTCTTTCACTTACCAAGAGTTGCAGCTGTTGACTGAGGATCGGCCATATGTAAGTGGGAGCTGGAGGTGACAGTATATAACCCTCTTGTATATGGCTGATCTTCAGTCCACAGCTGCATCTCCTGATGAGAGAAAGAGAAAAGAATTTTAGGATAAGGGACACAAATGTCGCTGAAAGTTTCATTCGCTGCAAATGTTTAAAACAACTTCATTCTGTTGTTAAAGTTAAGCTTCAGGCACAAAAAATGTTCATATAAAGTGTTACTAAACCCCCAGCAGTCCAATCAGTCTGTAGATGCAGTAAAGCATGCTTGTTATACTCACTGCGGGACCTAAGGGGTTTTCCCTCCGCACTGTGGAAAAAGGAGGTCTGATCCTGCCTTCTCTGATCCCCCCCTTCTTCCAGTGTCCCCCCTCTTATCTCCTGATAAGACATATCGTGTGGAGTCACTCTGCACATGCTCAGTTTGGTGTGTATTACTAAAGAGGGTTTTTTTTTTTCTTGGGAGAGTGCATGTGATCAGCACAGGGCCAATCAGCACTGTCCAGACAGAGGTCAGGAGTTCTGCATCCTCCTAGAGCAGAAAGAAAACTCCTCCTACAAGCTTTAATCAGTGCTCTGCTGAACACTGATAGAAGTCATAAGACTGCTATATATTGCTGATGAGAAAAGGTATTTAACAATTTATATTTACTAAAACAATTGCATTTCCATGTTGTGTGTACTGAGGGAGACCAAATACAGATACAGTGAATGCGGGGTCCGGGGAGAGTGGATATAGTGAATGCGGGGTCCTGGGAGACCATATATAGTGAATGAAGGGTCCGGGGAGAGCAGATACAGTGAATGCGGGGTCTGGGGAGAGCGGATATAGTGATTGCGGGGTCCGGGGAGAGCGGATATAGTGAATGCAGGGTCTGGGGAGAGCAGATATAGTGAATGCAGGGCCCGGGGAGAGCGGATATAGTGAATGCGGGGTCCGGGGAGACTGGATATAGTGAATGCAGGGTCCGGGGAGAGCGGATATAGTGAATGCGGGGTCCGGGGAGAGCGGATATAGTGAATGCGGGGTCCGGGGAGAGCGGATATAGTGAATGCAGGGTCCGGGGAGACCGGATATAGTGAATGCGGGGTCCGGGGAGAGCGGATATAGTGAATGCAGGGTCCAGGGAGACCATATATAGTGAATGTGGGGTCCGGGGAGACCGGATATAGTGAATGCGGGGTCCGGGGAGAGCGGATATAGTGAATGCGGGGTCCGGGGAGACCAGATATAGTGAATGCGGGGTCCGGGGAGAGCGGATATAGTGAATGTGGGGTCCGGGGAGAGCGGATATAGTGAATGCGGGGTCCGGGGAGACCAGATATAGTGAATGCGGGGTCCGGGGAGACCAGATATAGTGAATGCGGGGTCCGGGGAGAGCGGATATAGTGAATGCGGGGTCCGGGGAGAGCGGATATAGTGAATGCGGGGTCCGGGGAGAGAGGATATAGTGAATGCGGGGTCCGGGGAGAGCGGATATAGTGAATGCGGGGTCCGGGGAGAGCGGATATAGTGAATGCGGGGTCCGGGGAGAGCGGATATAGTGAATGCGGGGTCCGGGGAGACCAGATATAGTGAATGCAGGGTCCGGGGAGACCAGATATAGTGAATGCGGGGTCCGGGGAGAGCGGATATAGTGAATGCGGGGTCCGGGGAGAGCGGATATAGTGAATGCGGGGTCCGGGGAGAGCGGATATAGTGAATGCGGGGTCCGGGGAGAGCGGATATAGTGAATGCGGGGTCCGGGGAGACCAGATATAGTGAATGCGGGGTCCGGGGAGAGCGGATATAGTGAATGCGGGGTCCGGGGAGACCAGATATAGTGAATGCGGGGTCCGGGGAGAGCGGATATAGTGAATGCGGGGTCCGGGGAGACCAGATATAGTGAATGCAGGGTCCGGGGAGACCAGATATAGTGAATGCGGGGTCCGGGGAGAGCGGATATAGTGAATGCGGGGTCCGGGGAGAGCGGATATAGTGAATGCGGGGTCCGGGGAGACCGGATATAGTGAATGCGGGGCCCGGGGAGAGCGGATATAGTGAATGCGGGGTCCGGGGAGAGCGGATATAGTGAATGCGGGGTCCGGGGAGAGCGGATATAGTGAATGCGGGGTCTGGGGTTTACTAACCCAGGTAGTTGATATAATCATCAATAGCCATAAAGGATATAATTAAGCACCTAACAGCTTTGTAACATTAGCGGTGACATCATCACTGGACTGTATATAGCCTGTGCAGAGAGCAGAGCTGTGGGAGGGGCCCAGCAGATTCCACCTACTACAGAAAACTGGGGGTGGAGACAAGACCAGTCACCCTGCACAAGGAGAGAGGGCAGCAGTGAGTGGTCTTTATTACAGGAAATGTGCCCAGATCTGGAAGAAATACACAAATCTCACGAGTTTCAAGGAGAAGACACACAATGAATGGATTTAGACAATACCGGCTTATCCTGGAGTTCAGCAATAATATTTTCCTTGACTCACCATGGTGTCCACACCTGCCGCGTTCCCAGTCTGCTCGCACTCCTCGGCGTGTCCGTTGCAGAAGCAGCTTCCGCGGACGATGAGGTCGTAGATGGCGTAATGAGCGAACCTTTGCGGCTTCTCCAAGGACCCGGGCGTGCTTTGGCAGGGGCATTCCTGTCTCTTTAAAAGGAGGAGCCGGAGGTTGGTGATCTTTAGCTGGTCCTGGGCCTGGAGGCTGTAGGGGTCTTCAATCCTGTTCGCCGGAGTTATGGCACGAAATATCACCTACAAGAGAAGGGGCGAAGTACTGAATCATGTATAGGCCAAGCTGTTGCATTCCTGTTATTCTTTGCGCTGCCATTTGCGTCCAATAAAGCAAATTGCACCACAAAGTACTGAAACTATGTATAGGAAAAGCTGTTGCATTCCTGTTCGAAGCGAATACTATGCTTTGCGCTGCAATTTGTGTCCAGTAAAGCAAATTGCACCGCAAAGTATCGGCGAGTACTCGACCGAAAGTATCAGTACTTATTCTCGCCGAAAAAAAAAAAGCAGCATCGGTGCATCCCTACGTATTACTATTGTAATTAAGAAATTTGGATACATCCGAATCTCTGAATAATGAAAATTTCGTCCAAATATCGATTTGGAACAAAACGAACCGCACATTTATTAGTCTATTTGGATGATTTTCCCCAAATTCCTGGGCTGGTGACACTCTGACCCAAGCTCCGCCATAGCTTAGAGCTTCCAGTTGGAATCCAGGTAAAGTCGGGGCGCATCCCTCCATGCAATCCTCCAGGCTTCCTCCTTGCTGCCTTTTATATTCTGGAAATCTTGATTAAAAGATGGTGGAGCCCAGTGGAGGCGACTAGTCCAATTTGTGTGACGGCTCTTTTCTCAAGCACCTCTCAAGTGCACCAGGGCCCTGACTTGGCCCTTGGAGTAACATCCAGGGCCGCGACAAGGGGTGGGCAGGAGGGGCAGCCACCCAATGAGCTGGACAAACCTCTTCCGGTACTGGAAACATCTCAAAGTTTGTAAAAGTACAGAGAATTTCCCATTTATTTTGGGAAGAACCATAAGGTCCGCTCCAATCACTGGTTTAACATCTTATCCTGCTTCCAAATTTAGCTCCAGGATTTCCAAACTTTTATTGCCCAGATCCTTTGTCCAGTCAACCATCGCCTATGAAGTCCTCAATGAAGGGGCTTTCTGGAACCCCCAAAACCATAATGAGATTGTATTTGTATTTTGGACACATAGCCAAGCTGTACGGATGTTTTGGGGTGTACATCAGAGGCGGACAATTTAATATGGAATTCAGGCATCAGTCTGTCCAAACCAGGAGAAAGCAGGAGTTCTTTTTAGGAGCCAGCTCTACTACCAACATCCAATATCAAAAGTTGGCACCAGCTGTAATCAGAGCTGCTGTTAGAGACCACGGGGCCCCATACAGCCAACTTGATAGCCCCCCCCCCCCCCTCGTGAAAAAAAAAAACACGTTTTGCTATGCTTCAGTTATGAATGAACACAGTGAGTGGCTGGCACCGATCACTCACTGCGTTCATTCTGGAAAGGAATGGGCTTTAAAATGTAACATATTTTCCGGACCCTTCCACCACTCTCCATCCTGAATGATCCCATTGTGTGCTTGCACCTGCCGGCGGGAAGGAGAGGAGGGAAATCAGCAGTAATCACATGGAATAAAAATATATATGAAATATATTTTAAAAATAGTGTTCCCAAATATATTGACATATATTTGAAATGCTACAATTTTAGCCATATTCAATATATTTCAATATATATATATATATATATATATACACTGCATGTTGAAATGTGTTTTAATTACAAAATATTTTAAAAATATATTTCAAATATACTGCATGTCTTTAAAAATACAAATCTACATTTTTGGAATGTATTTACAAATATATGAAAAAATATATATGTTAAAATGACTTTTTTATATGTTAATAAAAATCTGAAGATATGTAAAAAAAATATATATTTTTAAAAATATTTTTCATATATTTTGTAATGTATAAAAAACACATGCAGTATATATATATATATATATATATATATATTTATTGAAATACGTTGAATATGGCCAAAATTGTAGTATTTCAAATATAAGTGAATATATTTGGGAAGAGTATTTTTAAAATATATTTCAAATATATTTTTCTTCCATATGGGTACTGCGGGGGAGGGGGTACACGGGAGGGCCTGGGCAGCAGGGGGAAACAGGAAGGGTGATGGGTGCAGTTACCGTAACTGATCCCCTGCATGGATCTCTCTGCAGCAGCTGAAAGCCAGTGGGAGGGAGAGAAGAAGGCAGTTTTCAGCTGCTGCAGAGAGAGCCATACAGGGGATTGGTTACAGTAATTGCCCCCCTCGCCATGCCAATTACTGCCCCTGCTCACATCCGGGGCATCCCTGCTAGTCTGGGCCCCATACATGAAGACTGGTGGTACCTCTTTATCCATGGCCCTGGCTGTAATCTTTAAGGTGCATTGGCTGCCTGGCTCTTGGGATTTATCCAGTCCTGGTATGCATGATGTGTGAACTCATTAGATGGGAATACATGTACACAAGAAACATAGGAAGGGGAAGATGTTAGAACAGCAGGGCAAGTACCTCCTGAAGGTTCAGGGGGTTAGTACCCATACATCTGTGTCTATCTCATGCGCATTCAAATAACTACCCAGAATCATTTCATGGATAATGTTCTATGGACTGGCTCCCCAGGAACCAGGAGGAGTTGGCCGATACAGTATTGTTTGTTGGGTGGCAATATGAGGGCTGTACCAAAAGTAAAAGTTTTTTTCAACTTACATATGTGCTTGAAATTTCACATGCTGGTGAACTAACTCTTCCTCTGCAGTAACTTTTCTTCTTTTTTTATTGTAGGCAAACAATGGATTCCAAGCAGAAGCAAAGATCCATCATTGAGTTCTTGACAAAGGAAAGGTGCAGGCTGTCCAACATCCACAGAAGACTACAGAATATTTACGGAGATGACACCAGTCACCAAGGACAAGACATTGCTCTTGTCAATGGTTCTGTAACCTTCTGTGGATGTCAGACAGCCTGCGCTCCTCCTTTGCCAAGAACTCAATGACGGCTTGTTGCTTCTGCTTGGAATCCATTATTTACCTGCAATAAAAAAGAGGAAGAAGAGTTACTGTAGAAGAGTTAAAAATAAAATTATGCACACTTTTCCATTACTTTCGGTAGGGCCCGTTGTAGGAGAATAATGCTAGGGCCCTAGAAGAATGGTTATGTGCATGGCTTCTGCATAAGGGTTGGGGCCAACCAAGTCTTCAGGTAGCTGAGAACTTTTCAGCATCTTAAATATGGGCGTGGGTACTCCAGCCCAACCGCAATGGTGTTTTGAAGAGCAGAGGTGATTCCCATAGCAATCAGAAAGGGAGATGAAGAGAGTTTGGAGGAGAAGGAAGGTAATGCTGGTCAAGAGAAAGAGGAAGCCGTTTGCATTACTTTCAGTAGAGCGCTCATAGGAGAATAACGCTAGGGCCCTAGAAGACTGGTATGTGCATGGCTTCTGCATAATGGTTGGGGCCAACCACGTCTTCGGGTAGTTGAGAACTTTTAGGCATCTTGAATATAAGCGTGGGTACTCCAGCCCAACCACAATGCAGTACTGAAGAGCAGAGGTGATTCCCATAGCAATCAGAAAGGGAGATGAAGAAGGTTTGGAGGAGAAGGAAGGCCATGGGGGGTCAAGAGAAAGAGGAAAACATTTGCATTACTTTCAGTAGAGCGCTCATAGGAGAATAAAGCTAGGGCCCTAGAAGAGTGGTTATGTGCATGGCTTCTGCATAAGGGTTTGGGGCCAACCAAGTCTTCAGGTAACCGAGAACTTTCAAACCATCTTGATTATGGGTGTGGGTACTCCAGCCCAACCACAATGCAGTACTGAAGAGCAGAGGTGATTCCCATAGCAATCAGAAAGGGAGATGAAGAAGGTTTGGAGGAGAAGGAAGGTCATGGGGGTCAAGAGAAAGAGGAAAACATTTGCATTACTTTCAGTAGAGCGCTCATAGGAGAATAATGCTAGGGCCCTAGAAGACTGGTTATGTGCATGGCTTCTGCATAATGGTTGGGGCCAAGAACGTCTTTGGGTAGCTGAGAACTTTTAGGCATCTTGAATATGAGCGTGAGTACTCCAGCCCAACCACAATGCAGTACTGAAGAGCAGAGGTGATTCCCATAGCAATCAGTAAGGTTGATGAAGAAGGTTTGGAGGAGAAGGAAGGTCATGGGGGTCAAGAGAAAGAGGAAAACATTTGCATTACTTTCAGTAGAGCGCTCATAGGAGAATAATGCTAGGGCCCTAGAGGACTGGTTATGTGCATGGCTTCTGCATAAGGGTTTGGGGCCAACCAAGTCTTCAGGTAACCGAGAACTTTCAAACCATCTTGATTATGGGCGTGGGTACTACAGCCCCACCACAATGCAGTGTTGAAGAGCAGAGGTGATTCCCACTGGAATCAGAAAGGGAGATGACGAGGGTTTGGAGGGGAAGGAAGGTCACGGGAGTCAAGGGAAAGAGGAACAAAGCGTTGGATGTTTTTTGAATGTATAAACTGTATCTGACGTACAAAATAGCTCCTCATAATCCTCCCACCTTGTGAAGTGTTTTCTGGAATCTACCTAGAAAAGATTACACAGAACTCAGATTAAGGGAAACTAAGTGGAATTTCATATTTTAGCACAAATGCAGTTTTTGTATCACTGCATTAGCCATACACTAATGGGCCTTATCCGGCCCACCAGGCCATTTCATGTGGCCTTTGCACCTCTCCTGCAGCTAGGGCACCCCCCTCATCTCTTCCCACACCTTGTCCCAACAGTCAGCAGAGGAGAGGCAGACAGAACTCCTCTGCCAGCTCCTGTGCTTCTCCAGGTAGCCATGGAGAGGCTTGTCTCTGCCACACCTCTCCTTGTCTCAGCAGTCGGCAGCAAAGAGAAGGACAGAACTCCTCCCACAGATCCTGCACTTCTCTGTGCAATCGCAGCACCCCCTCATCTCTGCCTCCCCTGGTCTCAGCATTCTCCAGCAGCTGACTCCAGCCCTCTGGTCCTCCTCCAGACCCTGCACTTTGTTTCCCAGCTCTGCCCCCAGCTTCTTCCCGGCAGAAGCACATTTGACATGATGGCACATTTCTTCCTTTGGAGGGTGGGCTCTTGACATCTGATGGAAGGGTGGGGTGGGGTGCTCTGGACATCTAGTCTTACAGATATAATTGAATGGCCTTGAATGGCTGTTTACCCCTTGGCGCCGGCGCCTCCCGGCCCTTTAGGGGTTCCAGAAGCTGGGAGGTGGGGCGGGGTTTTAGGGTCATGTGACTGCCATGATTCGCTGCCACATGATCGGGAAAGGTCCCAATCAAAAGAGGAGATGAGGACCTTCCCGTGAGTACTGAACTTGTGTGCTGGGAGCGTGTGCGGCACGCGCTCTCAGCACATATGTGTTTTTTTAATAGAACGCAAATGTGCGGCCACTCAGTGTCTAGGCCCAGATGCCGGGAGGCTGCACATTTGCGTTAGGCCAGCACCAAGAGGTTAAAAAGAATTTCACTAAGCACCATTTGTATCTTAAAGGACTGCAGAACCGCATTACATCTTAGAAAACCAACGTTATTTTCTGTGGAGAAAGCTAAAAAGACAAACTATGTGTTAAGTGTGTAATGTGATGACAGGTTCTCTTTAAAGCTGGACTCCGGGCATTTATAAAAGACACAAACGAATGCAGCTCTGTATTGAATTTTTTTTTTTTGCAAGCAGTGTAAGTATCTGAGTAGGACTTGGTATCAACAGAGCTCAGTCCAGGAGAAGGGGGAAGCAGGACAATGAGCCAATTAGTTTTACTGCAGCGCTTACAGTAGAATTATAGGCAAAACAGTTGTCCTTATACGTATTTAATCTATGTAAATAGTTCTGCTTTAGGCTGCATGGAAGACCTCTTCACAAACAAAGGATTTCCCAGCACACTCTCCAGCCAGCCTATAAAAGGAGGGGATGGACTCCCTCTAGGCATACCTGCCCTTAGTCTATCCACTGCTATATGTGCTCCAACTGGGGGACTCCCAAATTATAGAGTTAGGACTGCAGTATACAGAGGAGCCTTGACGTGGGCACTGCGGCTTATGGATATAATTGGAAATGTGTGCAAACAAAACCCTCTGTTTTTAATGTGAATTGTTAGACAGGGTCAATTTGGTTGTTTTTCAGGCTGGCCAGAAAGTGTGCTGGGAAATCTTTTGTTTGTGATGTTCGTTGCCCTTCCATGGGCACCTTGCTGCAAAGGGTAGCTCTAGGTTGGGGTGGTTGCCATTTTTTTTTCTTGTACAGATGGAAGACTTCTTACCTCCCCTTTTGTACAGGGCCAGGAGTCCGAATACCTGGAAGTACACCGTGCTCCCTCCTCGAACATGTCATCTGCCAAACCGAAAGTGGCTGTACAGTTAGTTGCAAAGTATTTATAAGACCGCCAGGTCTTGCCGTGGTCCCCAGACCTCTCCAGCACCATGGCTGCTGGGCGGGGAGACTTGAAGACCATGATGACATGGGTCAGGTAGAACTCTGTCTCGAAGTCCAGCCTTATCTCCTCCCGGAGGACACTTTGGGCGGACTGCCACCACGTAGCCGGACTTGAGAACACATCATCTGTCATGTGAGCAGGTAGGTGGGAATTCTCAGGTTGATTATGACTACACTTTGTACACTGGGGTGGACCACAGGAGGCCGGGGCCTTGTGGAATAACTGGCCCTCGGTGTAAAAGCAGTATAGTTCGCTGGCATCCTTTCCACAAGTGGTGAGTGTGACCGGTATCCGGCCAGTTGCAAGGTTCCCAACTGGTGGGTTACAAGAGTGTCCATCACAACGGTGCAACTTGGCTGCATCTGTAGAGGTGAATGGAAACATACAAAAGTTAACATTAATAAAAAAAAACATACCATACTCCTGAGAAATTCAAAATTTATATAAACTTCTGGAAATGCATTTTTCCTTTATCTTTAAAGAGACACTACCCATTCAGGGCTCTGGATAGGTTAAAAACCTGTACCAACTGCCATTGTCCCCTGATCCTTCCAAGTTAAAGTGTTTCTAAGGCTAAATGTATTATTTTTTATTTATGATAGAGTATGAAATTATTAAAGTCCATGTTAGGTTTGGACTACACTACCAGTGGACTAGTGGACTGGGAGTACACTTGGACTCAAGGGGCGCACTGGAATCACTAGATAAGACACGGACTGGGATTACACTTGGACTCACTAGGCGCACTAGAGTCACTAGATGAGACATAGACTGGGAGTACACTTGGACTCACTAGGCGCACTGGAGTCACTAGATGAGACATGGACTGGGAGTACACTTGGACTCACTAGGCGCACTGGAGTCACTAGATGAGACATGGACTGGGAGTACACTTAGACTCACTGGGAGCACTGGAGTCACTAGATGAGACACAGACTGGGAGTACACTTGGACTCACTAGGCGCACTGAAGTCACTAGATGAGGCATGGACTGGGAGTACACTTGGACTCACTAGGCGCACTGAAGTCACTAGATGAGGCATGGACTGGGAGTACACTTGGACTCACTAGGCGCACTGAAGTCACTAGATGAGGCATGGACTGGGAGTACATTTGAACTCACTGAGCGCATTGGAGTTATTAGATGTCACATGCATTGGGAGTACACTTGGACTTGCTGGGCGCACTGGAGTCACTAGATAAGACATGGACTGGGAGTACACTTGGACCCACTAGGCGCATTGGAGTTATTAGATGTCACATGGGAGTACACTTGGACTTGCTGGGCGCACTGGAGTCACTAGATGAGACACGGACTGGGAGTACACTTGGACTCACTGGGAGCACTGGAGACACTAGATGAGACACGGACTGGGAGTACACTTGGACTCACTAGGCGCACTGGAGTCACTAGATGAGACATGGACTGGGAGTACATTTGAACTCACTGAGTGCATTAGAGTTATTAGATGTCACATGCATTGGGAGTACACTTGGACCCACTAGGCGCATTAGAGTTATTAGATGCCACATGGACCTGGGACTACACTTGGACTTGCTGGGCGCACTGGAGTCACTAGTTGAGACATGGACTGGGAGTATACTTGGACTTGCTGGGCGCACTGGAGTCACTAGATGAGATATGGACTGGGAGAACACTTAGACTCACTGGGCGCACTGGAGTCACTAGATGAGTCATGGAATGGGACTACACTTGGACTTGCTGGGCGCACTGGACTCACTAGATGAGACATGGATTGGTAGTACACAAGGACTTACTTGGCGCACTGGAGTCACTAGATGAGACATGGACTGGTAGTACACAAGGACTTACTTGGCGCACTGGAGTCACTAGATGAGTCATGGCATGGGAGTACATTTGGACTCATTGAGCGCATTGGAGTCACTAGATGAGACATGGACTGAGAATACACTTGGACTCATTGGGCGCACTGGAGTCACTACATAAGACATGAACTATTTAAGGACCTTTTTTTTCAAGGATAGAGTATTGAATGGTTGAAGCCTCTGTCAGGTTTGGACTGCACTATCAGTGGAATGGTAGGGCACCTTGAGTCACTGGGTGTACTGAAGTCTATAGACACGTGGACTGGAATCACACTGAGTCACTGGGCACACTAGACTCACTTGATGACACATGGATTGGGAGTGCACTTGAAGTCACTGTGTGCACTGGAATCACACGATGGTACGTGGGCTGCGAGTACACTTGTACACACTAAGAGTCACTAGATGACACGTGGACTGAGAGTACACTTGGAATCACTGGTCACACTGGAGTCACTAGACGATACTGGGAGCGCACCTGGAGGTACTGGGTGCCCTGGAGTTACTAGATGACATCTGTACTGAGAACACACCTGGAATAACTAGACACCTTGGACTCACTGGAGAATACATGGACTGGAAGTGCACGTGGAGTCACTGGATGGCACAATGACTGGAAGTGCACTTGGAGTCATTGGGCATACTGAAATCCCTAAAGGACACATTACTGGGAGAGTACTTGGAGGAACTGGGTGCACTGGAGTCACTAGAGGACACACTGACTGCGAGTGACCTTCAGGTACAGAGTACCCAAAGGCTTAAGGCAGACTTGGAGGGTATAGGAGGCTTAGGGATACAGGTAAGTACTGCAGCAAGGTGGCTCAGCTGAAGAGTAGTGACAAAATTCTTGAACGTAAAACCACGGGCCACTTTGCCATTTTAGGTGGCATCAATCAGGTCAGCTGTCTTCTGATAGCACCAATCGAGAGAACTGTCATTGGATCACAAGAGAAGTTAGGCAGCTCAAAATGTTTGGATTTCCCCTCACTTTTAGTCCTGGTGACAAAGCCAATAAGACAGAGCATCAACCTTCCTAAAGGGGACACAGACAGTAAAAAAAAAAGCCCTGACTCTTCCCTACTACAGTATATCCATATGCATGTGTTGCAGGCATCTACAGGTGCCTGAGGGTGTTCGGACCATCCTTGCACATCCTACTATTTTCTAAGACCCAAAAGCACCTTGAAACATTATTTGATGCATTCAGGGTTGGAGTTTATTATTTTAGTGACCAAAGGGGTCATGGCTAAAATTTCGCTGGATTTAAAATTTCGAGATCCAAAGCAATCCCAGAAGAACAAAATTCTCAGTACTTTAAAAGAAACTATAAGGCCCCTTTCACTCGGAGTGGAGTCTGCTCTGATCAGTAGATCCCTACAAAATGGGAGAGATGTCAGAGTGTTGACATCCGTGCCTATTAAGTTTCTAGCTGGCGGACCCATGTCAGTTCCCTGGGTAGCAGCAAGTCTGCTTATAGGGGGTATCACCGGTCTTGGGCACACAGTGGGGCCTAGATGGCAGGGGGATTGGTAGGGTGGGACAATTACAGAAGGATGCCCTGTGCAGCTTAAAGCTGGTTTCTACCCCTCTCCCTGCTGCCGGCTTTCAGTTACTGGAGGTAGAAGCACACAGGGCATCCTGCTATAATTGACCCCGTCCCATCGAGCCAATCCCTCTCCCTGGCCTGCCCACTTCTGCTTCCTGTGTGTGACCCCCTGTTTTCCCAGGCCCCCTTCGCACAACTGCCGGCTTTTCTCTCCTGCTGGCTTCTGCGGATACACAGCGGGGGATGTGTCAGGATGGAGGGCGTTGGAAGGGGTAGGTAAATATGTCATGAACCGGCCCCATCCATTTCTGAATGGAGAGAGAGAGATCGGTACTGATTGCTCCTGTGTCCATTCATAACTGAAGCATAGTAAACTGAGGCTGCTAGGACAGAAATTGAAGAATCCATGTCCTCTATTCCTTTCTCTGTCTCACAGGTGAGATGCCAGGAGTCTAGAGAGTTCAGACCCCTGTTATCCCATTCATGCTCCCCCAACAGCATTGTAAAATAAAAATTGAAAAAAAAAAATTGAAAAAAGAAAAAAAAAAATATATATATATATATATATATATTTTTTTTTTTTTTTTTACTTTTTTTTTAAATATATTGAATATGGCCAGAATTGTAGTATTTCAAATATATGTCAATATATTTGGGAAGAATATTTAAAAAATGTAATTAATATATATTTTTCTTACATGTGGGATATCCAGATGCTGTCCAATGACTTTTTTTTTCATCAGAAATGCATGCAAAGCGTTTTCCATGGATTCAATTGGACCCGGTACATCAGCGCAGTCAGTTCCAGGTTTGCGTGAAGGAAAAAATGTCAGAATGTGCCGCATTATGCTCATGATGGGATCCATAGTGAATACAACCAGAAAAGACCGGTCATCTCCACACATACTGCACTCTCTGCTTCTACTCTCTCTATTTCTCACAAAATGTCTGAAATAGTTAATTATTTACTATTTTTCAATGCATTCTGGGCATTTGGGAGGGTCTCCTGAGGTTATCCTTTAAAAACGCTTCTAAACGCGCATAAACTGCCATTTTTAACCTACGTTTTCTAGCAGTCAGTTTCCAGCGGTCAGGAAAGTTTTTCAAACGCCCCGTGTACATGAGCCCTAAGTCGCTGGAAAAGGGATGAATCACTAATGTTTCTGTAGAAACTGCAGCTTGAGCTATGGAGCCTGTAAACAAAGTATTTTCTTTTCTCCTTTTTCTACAAATATGTATATTATAAAGGAGCCTAAATCTGCACTTACTGGCTAAAAAAAAAAAAAAAGAAAGCGAGATATTACATTTGAGCTCCATATATGATCCGTATTGCATGCTTACAAATGGTCCAGCCTGGTACAATTTCAATATGACAATCTCATACCTGATGAGTCTTCACGGAACCTGGAAACGACTGTATTAATTGGAGCTAGGACTGTGACAAGACAAAATCTTTCAGGTTCAAGAAAAATGGAAAGGATTGATAAAAAAAATGTCATTAACATGTTAAAGGGGGGGGGGGGGGGAGCAGGGGCAGACTGACAACTCATGGGGCCCCTGGGCAATAGGGGATCATGGGGCCCCTGTGTCCTTGTCCAAACTCAAAAAAGCCTATGAAAAAGGTACCAGGGGCATCTCATGGGGCCCCCAACTGACCCTGGGCCCTCGGGCAGTGCCCGAGTTTCCAAATGGTCAGTCCCCCCTGTGAGAGAGTAATAGGCAAAGCCAAAATGTAAGCAAATGAAACTTCAGCTTTGAGGACTGTGTGTTCAAGAGGAGAATTTTCTGATGGCTTGAATGCTTTTCGGTTGCAAAGTATTTACTATTTACAGAAGTTGGAATAAGAAGGAATATTTTTCTTGACCTCAATAGCATAAAATCTATGCAAAGTGGCCACGTGTGGGAAAAAAAAAATCCACCATCACAGTACGCCAGCTTTCTCAACTGGAGTCATGGTGGGTGGTGGTGCCAGCTAAGCCGGGCACACAGACAGGAGGGGGCAGACGGATTCTAGATACCGCCACCGAACTTCAATAATTCATAAAATGCTGATGACCCGCATAGCTGTCTTATCTCTTTTGGAGCTGCTGTTGCATACACTGATTGACCGACGGCCGTGGCTGAGAGGGACTATTCTCCAATAATCATCCGGCATCCTGTCTAATAACCCCTGGGATAAGCCAGGGCAAGGGCCCCGCTCTATTAACCTCATCATGGCCGAACGGCAGAAATAAGCAGACCTGTCATCAGGCATAAGCCAGTGGTGTCATGCTGCGTCCATGATGGCGAGAGGTGACATATAGGAGTGGTACTGTGATGCATGACAGAAAATGATCGACGCCGGGGTGATCAGCCTTTCCCACACTGAGTGTCAATTTACAAGCATTGGACAACTGGTATGCCAGTGAACTAGTGTGTCGTACATCTCCGATCACCCCAATTCCTGCATCTTCATATTTCAGATCACCGCCAATTTCTGCACTTTCGCTACTCAGGTCACCCCCAATTCCTATACCTTCACACCTCAGATCACCCCCGATTCCTGTACCATCAGACTTCAAATCACCACAATTCCTGAACCTGAGATCAGTCCAAATTTCTGAATCCTTATACCTCAGATCACCCCAATTCCTGCACCTTCAAACCTGAGATCAGTCCAAATTTCTGAATCCCTATACCTCAGATCACCCAAATTCCTGCACCTTAACCACTCAGATCACCCCAATTCATGCACCTTCGCACCTGAGTTCAGCCCCAGTTTCTGAATCTTCACACCTCAGATCGCCGCAATTCCTACACCTTCATACATGAGATCAACCCAGTTCCTCCACCTTCACACCTCAGGTTACCCCAATTCCTGCACCTTCACATCTCAGATCACCCCCAGGTTTTGCTCCTTCATACACGAGATCAAACCAGTTCCTCCACCTTCACACCTCAGTTCACCCCAATTCCTGCACCTTCACACCTCAGATCACCCCCAATTCTTGTACCATCAGACTTCAAATCACCCCAATTCCTGCATCTTCACATCTGAGATCAGTTCAAATTTCTGAATCCTTACACCTCAGATCACCCCAATTCCTGCACCTTCACCCCCATCACCCCTCATATCACTCCAATTCCTGCACCTCAACCCGTCAGATCACCCCAATTCTTGTACCTTCACACCTGAGATCAGCCCCAGTTTCTGAGTGTTCACACCTCAGATCACCCCAATTCCTGCACCTTCACCCCCATCACCCCTCATATCACCCCAATTCCTGCACCTCAATCCGTCAGATCACCCCAATTCTTGTACCTTCACACCTGAGATCAGCTCCAGTTTCTGAGTCTTCACACCTCAGATCACCCCAATTCCTGCACCTTCACACCTCAGATCTCCCCAATTCTTGCACCTTCATACATGAGATCAACCCAGTTCCTCCACCTTCACACCTCAGGTCAGTCCCAATTCCTGCAGCTCTACACCTGAGTTCACCCCTAATTCCTGCACCTTCACCCCTCTGATCACCCCAATTCTTCCACCTTCACACCTGAGATCAGCCCCAGCTTCTGAGTCTTCACCCCTTAGATCACCCCAATTCCTACATCTTCACCCCTCAGTTCACCCCAATCCCTGCACGTTTTCACCTCAGATCACCCAAATGTCTGCACGTTCACACCTCAGATCACCCCCAATTTTTGAACCTTCATACCTCATACCAATTCCTGCACCTCTACTCCTCAGATCATACCTACTCCTAAACCTTCACAACCTAGTGAGCTGTCAATGACAGAATATGGCAGTAGGGAGCAGGGACTCCACGGGAGGATTTCTGCAACTTTGCACCTCAGATCACTCCAATTCCTGCACCTTCACACCTCAGATCAGCTAAAATTCCTGCACCTTCACTTCTCAGATCACCCCATTTCCTGCACCTTCACAGCTCAGATCACTTCAATTCCTGCACCTTCACACCTCAGATCAGCCCAAGGTCCTAAACCTTCACAGCCTAGTGAGCTGTCAATTACAAAATACAGCAGTAGGGAGCAGGGGCCCCACTTGGAGGATTCTCTGGTAGCACAATCCTAAAATGAACACAGGCAAGGTGACAATCTTCTGGGTCCTGCTGAAAATTTCACTGCATACCCTCCCTCATACTTGAGCCTTACGTTGCAAATCTCTGGTATCCACGCTCGTTTCTGCTAGGTGTACATGGAAATTCAAACCGAGCACTTAGAAAGCCTCAACAGCCAAGCAAGAGCTGGCTACATTAATCACTATGATGTCAAATGGCACAATTGCAACAAATATCTTGTGAAGATCTTCCAGCGTCCTACTGCTGTTTCCAATTAGATCCACACAGCGATGGACGCTCATAAACGCTGGTAACATCCAACAAGGACCCTCACTGGAACTGATGGGAGCCTCTTGTAAATACAAGCTTTATTTAAAACCAACTTTAGCCCAATTTGGGGAGATTTTTCTCACTTCCTGTCCTTATTTCATACAATAAATGGAAGGTTTGGTTGTCGCCAGAACGAGAAGGCATAGAAAGTGCTCCAACCCTTCCCTACTCTGATCAAAGTATGTTTTTTGTCTGCTTCTCCATTGGAGAGAACTCCCATCACTTCTTGCCCTAGCATTGTTTTGAGATCGATATAGTGCACAATATGACTGCATTATGTCATAGAATAGCTTTTCCAACAATACGTAGGTGATACAAAGTCTTTTGGTTCAGCCTACAAACAGACTGAAAAACACGCTATAGTCCACCGTTTTATGGCTGGCAGTTGGTTTTCGTTAAAAAAAACACAAAATCAATTCAGCTTTCCAACATAGTCCATTATAAGGAAAGGTCAGTCCTAGGCTTCAATACGTCACCAAACATCTGTGAGCCTGAGAGAAGTCCAACAATTCTGATATTCTGTTATTGATAGAATCAGAAGATAGGAGTTTCATGATGTGGGATAAGATGTTCTCAGGGCTGGGCAGGACTGCAACACTCTGGGCTGACTTCTCACACAGTCCCAAATCCAAATTTTATTGAAATCCATGTTCTACCAAAGTTTTGTACCTCTGGTGTTTCCCAGATAATGCTCTCAGAACATTCAGAACTCTTCAGATGACCCTAAGTACTTGGCGAATATACAGATAAGAACCTATTGCACTTTCTCTTACTGTGGAAGGATTGTAAGAAGTGGAAAATAGCGTATTCTATATAGAATATTCTTCCTATCACTATAACTCAGCCTTTCTCAAACTTTTTACTTCAGAGGAACCCCTCAAAATAATTTTCAGATCTCAGGGAGCCACTGCTTAAACCAATCCACCAGGGGTCAATTGATAGTCAATGAGAACAATACAATCCTTAGAGTAGTGGTCGCCCTTAATGAGAGAAAAAAATATCATTGGTGTCATGATATTGGTTCTGCCAAGTAGCATTGGTCCTGAAGGCTCCATCAAATGGGATAGAGAGAAAACAGGTGGCGCACACACCTAGTGCATTATCCAAGGTTTATTGTAGGAATGAAATAATAAAAACATACTCACAGACGAAGCATGTATCTAAAAAGCATAGAAAAATGACAATGGCCACAACGACGGGCAAGATGTTCTCACTGTCAGTGCGGTCAAATGGCTGACGCGTTTCGGGGACGAATCCCTTTCCTCAAAGCTGATGACCAACCTCTGATACTGATGTATGATGTCTGGAAAGAAAGAGCCTCGCTATTGATGCCTGAGTGGGATGGTGTGGGAGTGTGCTTTTATGCCTGTGGGGAAATGGCTCCTCCATCAAATGAGAGGTCAATCAGCCATGGTCCAAAGAACCCCTAATAATCTCTGGAGGAAGCCTAGGGCTCTAGAATACTTACCATAGTTTAAGACTGTGGTATCAACCACCGGCTCATGACTTCCCTTCTGCCAGGCCTCCAGCCAGCTACAGATCTCTTAACTTTCCCCAGTGTCCCCCGCTCCCATAGTGCCCTCCAACCTCCCATAATGGCCCATAGTGCTTCCAGGACTCATGAGAGCCCTCAGCCTCCACAATGCCCCCAAATTCCCACAGTGCCACCCAGTCTTGCATTCAGGTAGTCTCCAAGTTACGAACATCCAAGTTGTGAATGACTCCTACTTACTAACGGAGGGAGAAACAAGTGAGAGGAAATCTACCCCTTGGTAGGGAAATTCACTCCTGTAAGAGTTATCATGGGAAAAAGGTGTATCTACTGAAGGTTTATTACCAATCCTTGTTTCCACGAGAACCCAAAATTTTCAAAATCCAATTGTCACAGGGTCAGGAAGTGAGGTGAAATCTTCTGAACAGAAGCACAGACAGCAAAATAAACATTACAGGGGTGTTATCCCTTCCCTATGCTATCCAAAAAACATAAACATATATTTTTTTTGGCTGGCATTTACCCTTAAAAGATTTACCTGTCTCAATTTACATACAAATTCAACTTAAGAGCAAACCTACAGACCCTATCATGTTCGTAACCCAGAGACTACCTGTAGTGCCCTCAGCCTGCCGCAAAGCCTCTAGCCCTCCATAGCTCCCTAACCTCCAACAGTATCCTCAAACATCCTCCAGAAACCCCATCCCCTAGGGATACCAAGTCTGCTGCTGAGTCTCCTAACCTCTCCACAACCCCCATCCCCTCCACAGTGACATCCAGCCCCATCCAGATTTTTCCAGCATTTCAATGTTTTGCATTCCCATATTTTATTGTGTGAGTATAAATTTTATTACTTACTGTTGGGGCTTGGAATGTTTTGGAAGAATGTACTGGGCCCTGGTTCCAAAAAACGATCGAGAACCCTTGGTTTAAGACTGATAAAAAGCTAAAAGCATGTGCTATCCATCAAAACCTTTCTTAGCCCTTACAAAAATTAACAAAATGAGCAAATAAAATGTTATATGGAGTCCAAACAGATGGGGTCAGGAAACACACCATCTTCATGCTTCTACAAAATGCTTGTGACTAATCCACCATTCATGAATAAGAAGAATGAGTCAACATATGGTAGGTTCTTGCCAAGACTGGCTTGAATGTTTGTGGGTATCTGGTCTTCTTATTCAACTGGAGTACATACAAACAGAGGTGATAGCTCCTCCATTTAGATCCAGTGTTATAAAAAACCTTTTCATCCAGGCTTTCTCAGCCTTTTCAACACAGAGGAACCCTTGAAATATTTTTCTAGTCTCAGGGAACCCCTGCTAAAAATTATTATATCTACAACTCATGATACATTAGTGTGATGGTCAGTGGGAAGAATGTTCCCTACAATTGTGGTCATTGGGAAGAATTCTCCCCTTACAGGTAGCTAAAACGATCATTGGTGTCAGCAGGAACTTATCTGAGAGGCTGAAATTGCTCATTGCTCAAGGAACTCCTAGTAACCTCTGGAGGAACCTTAGGATTCCATGGAACCCTGGTTGAGAATACCTGGTCTCATTACTCAAGCTGACACTTGCTTTGGTGAGGCTGCTCATATATACCAAAAACAGCCCCAAAGAAAAGGTATTCTTGAAGAATGTCCATCTATACAAGAAACAGAGACTGCCACACGTCAACCATCAGAGTCCAAAGCAATGTTTTATCAAATAACCACCGGAAAGAGAGCCGATTTATTTCAGGGCTTTTCCCATTCCCCCTTCATCAGGGCTACAACACAAGCAGGACAATATTTAAAAGTCATGTCAAATATAATCTGCACAACGCATATTATAGAACAGAATAAAGGAATAAACGGTTAAAAAAAAAAATACTGCTGTAAAATAACCATATATTATGATTGTAATATTATATTGCTGTAAAGTTTCAATATTAAAAAGAAAAATATAAAAACTATAAAATAGGAAGCTTATAGGTATTGTTTGTATGGTTTCATAGTCATATTTTTTAAAGTGGAAGTCCGGTCAAATCCTAAGAATAAACCAGCTCCCACCCCCATTCTAAGCCCTATACCAGGGGTATTAAAATAAAATTCATGGAGGTCGGTCTGATCAGTAAAATGTTCTTCCAGTAGAGGTCCACATCACAAATCTCAGATCCTTCCCATCACAACCCCATCATTTTAAACCACAATCCCATTCTTACATCAGTATCCTCAGTCCTCCACTTCATCTCATTTTCCCATTCACATTAGTGTCCACTGTCCGCTTCACATCATCCCGCACCCCAGCACTGCCCCCCATTACATCACCCCCCATAGCACTGCCCTCCCTTCATTTCACCCTCCCCCCCACAGCGCTGCCACCCTTTTCATCACTTCTCCCCCCACAGCACTGCCCCCCTTTTCATCACTTCTCCCCCCACAGTACTGCCCCCCCCCCACAGCACTGCCCCCCTTCAAATCATCCCACACAGCACTGCTCCCCTTTCACATAACCCCCCCCCCTCCAACAGCACTGCCCCTCCCTTTACATCACATCTCCCCCACAGCACTATCCCTCCTTTAAATCACATTTCACCCCTACGGCAATGCCCTCTTAAGACCCTCCCCCACAGCACTATACCCCCTTTACATCACATCTCCCCCACACGTCACTACCCCCTTTAAGATCTCCCCCCACAGCACTGCTCCCCTCTATATCTTCCCTCCCCCCCACGGCACTTGCCCCCCTTTATGCCACACCCCCAGTATTGCCTCCCTTCACATCACATCTCCCCTCCCCACCAGCATTTGCCCCCCTTCACATCCCCACAGTATTGCTCCCCCTTACACCTACCCCCCATAGCACTTGCCCCCTTCACATCTCCCCTCCCCCCCACAGAACTGCTCCTTCTTCACATCACTCTCCCCTCAACAATATTGTGCTCTTGTGCTCTGTCCCTCCCTTCAAATCTGCCCCCCCTTCAAATCACCCCCCACACAGCACTGCCCCATTCATGTCACCCCCTGTCCTCCTCCACCTTCACAGCTATGTGCTCTTGCCAGCGAGCTGCATGAGTTACCTCCTACCTTACACAGATGGGAGAGCGGCAAGCACAGCAGCACTGGATGGAGGGTGAGAGCAGGAGTTAACTTTTCATATTAATTAGCTGGTGATTGGTTGCTAGGACCGCCCGGTGTCCTAGCAACTATTCGCCTGCTAGTTAATCTGGAACACTAACCCAAGAAACTCTGCTCCATTCAGTGTGGCTGTGCCTCCCGCCCTCCGTGCTTTACTATCCTGCCTCCCGCTCTCCGCTCTGCCTTGAGAATGGCAGCAGAGGAAGCCAGGTCTGAAGAAGTGGCTCCTGAATGGCACGACCGCTGGTTAAGATGGGACAGTGGCCCGGTCTGGATCCGGACCGTGGTCTGTCATTTACTGATGCCTGCCTTATGCTAACTACCCTGTAAAGCAGAGGTCTCCAAACTGCAGCCCAGGGGCCAGATGCTGCCCTTTGTTTGCTTTTATCTGGCCCTTGGGACATTATTTCTTCCATTGCCACCAAGGATGGGGCACTATTTCCCCCACCAATTCCACTATTTTTTTCACTAATACAAATGACGGGGCTCTATTTCTCCAACTGACACCAACAATTGGGCATTAATCCTCCCAATGACACCAACAATGGGGAGCTATTCCTCCAACTGACACCAACAATTGGGCACTAATCCTCCCAATGACACCAACAATGGGGCACTGTTCCTTCCACTGACACTAACAATGGGGCACTACTGATTCCATTGACACCAACAATAGGATACTATTGATTCCACTGACACCAACAATGGGGCACTATTCCTCCCACTGACACTGACAATGGGGAAATATTGTTTCTACTGACACCAACAATGGGGAACTATTCCTCCCAATGACACCAATGATGGGGCACTATTCCTTTCACTGACACCAATGATGGAGCACTATTCCTCCCACTGACACCAATGATGGGGAACTATTCCTCCCAATGACACCAATGATGGGGCACTATTCCTTTCACTGACACCAATAATGAGCACTATTCTTTCCACTGACACCAACGATGAGGCACTATTCCTCCCATTGACACCAACAATATGGCACTATTCCCCCCACTGACACCAATGAAGGGGCCCTATTCCTCCCACTGGTGCTGGGATATTCTACTTCCATTGGCCACAGCCCAGCCCCCCTAAAGTCTGAAAAACAGTAAACTTGTCCTTTGTTTAGAAAGTTTGGAGACCCCTGGTCTGCTAGATACTAATAGTTCACCAAACCATTTCTCTTGCTGCCATTGCTCTTCAATCTGAGTTTTCAATAATCCACCAGCTGGAATTGTTGCAATGTTCAAGTTGCTTCTGTTCAGGACTGCATCCCCTTATCACATGACTCTGTGATGTGTGCCTCTCTCAGGAGCCAGGGTAAGGGCCCCTTACCATCATGGCATTGCAGTAACGTCAATGTGTTGGTGCCATTCATTCAGAAGAGCTCCCCAATGCACCTTGTAATGGACATGCATGGCAGTGAACTAACATGCATGGCAGTGTGCTGGCAAGAAATGGTGCATGCACATTAGTACATTGTTGAGGTGCACTGCAGGAAACGTCCATTGGCAAGGTGTGCTGAGGTGCCATTCCAAAGCATCAATGTAAGGGAAGGGCACCCCAATGCATCTTGTGACTGACAAAGCACTAAAATACATTGCGATGTGCTGGCAAAAATGGTGTTGTGCTGCTTCCTTCTGTCCCATTGCCCCCCTCCTGTCCTGCTACCCCCCACCTGTCCCGCTGCCCCTCACCTCTCTCCCTGCCCCTCCCGTCCCGTTGCCCCCTCTCCTGTTCTGCTACCCCCCACCTGTCCCGCTGCCCCCCACCTCTCGCACTGCCCCTCCTGTCCCACTGCCCCCTCTCTTGTCCTGCTACCCCTCACCTGTCCCACTGCCCCCCACCTGTCTCTCTGACCCTCCCATCCCGTTGCCCACTCTTCTGTCCCGCTGCTCCTCTACTGTCCCGCTGCCCCTCACCTGTCCCGCTGCCCCCCACCTATCTTTCTGACCCTTCCAACCTGCTGTCCTGCTGCCCCCCCTCTTGTCCTAGTCCCCCCCCCCTCCTGCTACCCCCTTCTGTCCAGCTACCCCTCACCTGTCCCGCTGCCCCTCACCTGTCTCGGTGCCCCTCCCGTCCCGCTGCCCCCTCTCATGTCCCACTACCCCCTCCTGTCCTGCTACCCCTCACCTGTCTCTCTGACCCTCCCATCCTGTTGCCCACTCTCCTGTCCTGCTGCTCCCTCTCCTGTTCCGCTACCCCCTCCTGTCCTGCTACCCCTCACCTGTCTCGCTGCCCCCCTCTCCTGTTTCGCTACCCCCTCCTGTCCTGCTAATCCTCACCTGTCCCGCTGCCCCTCCCATCCCGCTGCCCCCTGTCCTGTCCCGCTACCCCCTCCTGTCTTGCTACCCCTCACCTGTCCTGCTGCCCTTCCTGTCCCGCTGCCCCTCTCCTGTCCTGCTACCCCTCACCAGTCCCGCTGCCCCCTCTCCTGTCCTGCTGCCCCCTCACCTGTCCCACTGCCCCTCACCTGTCTCGCTGTCCCTCCCGTCCTGCTGCCCCCTCTACTGTCCTGCTACCCGCTCCTGTCCTGCTACCCCTCACCTGTCCCACTGCACCTCAACTGTCTCGCTGCCCCCTCTCCTGTCCTGCTGCACCCCCTCCTGTCCTGCTGCCCCCCTCCTGTCCTATCCTGATGGGGTGGATCTTAAACAGGAAAAGGTAGGACAAATTCAGATGGAAGGGGGCACCTAATTTTATTCTTGCCTAGGGCAGCACAAAACCAAAGTACACCACTGGCTTCAACACAAGTCTGCTGGCAAGGTACATTGGGGTGCCATCGTTCCAATGCATGTAACAGAAGAGCACCCCAACGTACCTTGTGATAGACATGAGTTGCAGTGCAGTGCAATGAACATTAATGAGTGTTGTAGTGTGCATGCAATGAGATGCAATGCAAGTCTGCTGGTAAGACGCATTGGGCTGCCATTCATTGTCCCAGTGCATGCACATTTTGTGATTGAAATGCGTTGCAGCACAATGCAAAGAGAGTCAAAGAACATACCTTACAGTGTGCTGCTGAAAAATGGCTAGATGATGCCGGGCGTCTTCCAGCCAGGAAATAAGGCGGAGCACTTATCTGACTTGCTGCAGCTTCTAATGCACATTGTGAGAAGCTCACAGTGTGCAGTGAAATCAGAGTAAGCCATTTCAGTCCAGGGGAGGAGCCGGTACAACTCTGCAAGACTGGAGGGGAGGAGCCGGTACACCTGTGCAAGACTGAAGGGGAGGAGCCAGTACACCTGTGCAAGACTGAAGGGGAGGAACCAGTACACTTGTACAAGACTGAAGGGGAGGAGCAGGTACGCCTGTGCAAGACTGGAGGGGAGGAGCCGGTACACCTGTACAAGACTGAAAGGGAGGAGCCGGTACACCTGTGCAAGACTGGAGGGGAGGAGCCGTACACCTGTACAAGACTGAAGGGGAGGAGCCAGTACACCTGTGCAAGACTGGAGGGGAGGAGCCGGTAGACCTGTGCAAGACTGGAGGGGAGGAGCCGGTACACCTGTGCAAGACTGGAGGGGAGGAACCAGTACACCTGTGCAAGACTGAAGGGGAGGTGCTGGTACACCTGTGCAAGGCTGAAGGGGAGGTGCCAGTACACCTGTGCAAGACTGAAGGGGAGGTGCCAGTACACCTGTGCAAGACTGAAGGGGGTCCGGAGGTCAAATTTATAGGCAACTCTTTTATGTATGGAGGTTATCTTTAGGGGTACACCTGTGCAAGACTGAAGGGGAGGAGCCAGTACACCTGTGCAAGACTGAAGGGGAGATGCCAGTACACCTGTGCAAGACTGAAGGGGAGATGCCAGTACACCTGTGCAATACTGAAGGGGAGGAGCCGGTACACCTGTGCAAGACTGAAGGGGAGGAGCCGGTACAACTGTGCAAGACTGAAGGGGAGGTGCCAGTACACCTGTGCAAGACTGAAGGGAAGGAGCCGGTACACCTGTGCAAGACTGAAGGGGAGGAGCCGGTACACCTGTGCAAGACTGAAGGGAAGGAGCCGGTACACCTGTGCAAGACTGAAGGGGAGGAGCCGGTACACCTGTGCAATACTGAAGGGGAGGAGCCGGTACACCTGTGCAAGACTGAAGAGGAGGATCCGGTACACCTGTGCAAGACTGAAGGGAAGGAGCTGGTACACCTGTGCAAGACTAAAGGGGAGGAGCCGATACACCTGTGCAAGAATGAAGAGGAGGAGCCGGTACACCTGTGCAAGACTGAAGGGAAGGAGCTGGTACACCTGTGCAAGACTGGAGGGGAGGAGCCTGTACACCTGTGCAAGACTGGAGGGGAGGAGCCGGTACACCTGTGCAAGACTGGAGGGGAGGAGCCGGTACACCTGTGCAAGACTGGAGGGGAGGAGCCGGTACACCTGTGCAAGACTGGAGGGGAGGAGCCGGTACACCTGTGCAAGACTGAAGGGGAGGTGCTGGTACACCTGTGCAAGACTGAAGGGGAGGTGCCAGTACACCTGTGCAAGACTGAAGGGGAGGTGCCAGTACACCTGTGCAAGACTGAAGGGGGTCCGGAGGTCAAATTTATAGGCAACTCTTTTATGTATGGAGGTTATCTTTAGGGGTACACCTGTGCAAGACTGAAGGGGAGGAGCCAGTACACCTGTGCAAGACTGAAGGGGAGATGCCAGTACACCTGTGCAAGACTGAAGGGGAGATGCCAGTACACCTGTGCAATACTGAAGGGGAGGAGCCGGTACACCTGTGCAAGACTGAAGGGAAGGAGCCGGTACACCTGTGCAAGACTGAAGGGGAGGAGCCGGTACACCTGTGCAATACTGAAGGGGAGGAGCTGGTACACCTGTGCAAGACTAAAGGGGAGGAGCCGATACACCTGTGCAAGACTGAAGAGGAGGAGCCGGTACACCTGTGCAAGACTGAAGGGAAGGAGCCGGTACACCTGTGCAAGACTGGAGGGGAGGAGCCTGTACACCTGTGCAAGACTGGAGGGGAGGAGCCGGTACACCTGTGCAAGACTGGAGGGGAGGAACAGGTACACCTGTGCAAGACTGGAGGGGAGGAGCCGGTACACCTGTGCAAGACTGAAGGGGAGGAGCAGGTACACCTGTGCAAGACTGAAGGGGAGGAGCCTGTACACCTGTGCAAGACTGGAGGGGAGGAGCCGGTACACCTGTGCAAGACTGGAGGGGAGGAACAGGTACACCTGTGCAAGACTGGAGGGGAGGAGCCGGTACACCTGTGCAAGACTGAAGGGGAGGAGCAGGTACACCTGTGCAAGACTGAAGGGGGGTCCGGAGGTCAAATTTATAGGCAACTCTTTTATGTATGGAGGTTATCTTTAGGTGGAATATTACATTTTATTTTGTAAACTCCTCAACTCGTTTCTATTCATAGACTAAATCCATAAATGACACAAATTATGAAAAAACAGATGAATTCCAGCCCTACATTATAGAGAGGAAGGGCTGTATCCCGATACATCCCGATACTGCCCATACCTATGTGCTCAGCCATCCCGCAGCACTGATTGGGTGTTAGAGAGTCTAGAGACGTCTGAGGGGATAAGAAACGCCACACACCACCAACTCAACGGGTGAAGAGACATATGAACGGCCTCCTGAGCCCCGCCTCTGACGCATTTCACCCCGCCCATCCGGGGGGCTTAATCATAGAGATTCCTTCACCTGTTGAGTTAGTGGTGTGCGGCGTCTGTCATCCCCCCTTTCTGGATTACACATTAGACAGCCTGCACCTGTACCTTGCTGAGTCACTGGATTTACCACTCCACCTGAGCGGCGCTATTAGTGGTATAGGGAGGGATTCCTGGAAGCTACATGCAGAGGAGAACATCAATAATTAAATCTAAAATTTCCTGTCAGTGTATGATGTCAGGGATGGAGGGATCAATATGGATCAATACTAGCACAGGAGTCCATCACACAGACTGGAGAGGAGGCGCAGAAACATATCTATCTATCTATCTATTATCTATCTATCTATCTATCTATCTATCTATCTATCTATCTATCTATCATTATCTATCTATCTATCTATCTATCTATCTATCTATCTATCAATCTATTATCTATCTATCTATCTATCTATCTATCTATCTATCTATCTATCTATCTATCTATCTATCTATCTATCATCTATTATCTATCTATCTATCTATCAATCTATCATCTATTATCTATCTATCTATCTATCTATCTATCTATCTATCTATCTATCTATCATCTATTATCTATCTATCTATCTATCTATCTATCTATCTATCTATCTATCTATCTATCTATCATTATCTATCTATCATCTATCTATCTATCTATCTTTCTTTATTTCCTTTTCTTTTATTTCTTTCTTCCTATCTACATTATCTATATACACTATATTGCTCCAAGTATCGGGCCGCCAGCCTTTCCACGCACATGACCTTTAATGGCCCCCCAGTCTTAGTCCGTAGGGTTCAATATTGAGTTGGCTCCGCCCTTTGCAGCTATAACAGCTTCAACTCTTCTGGGAAGGCCGTCCACAAGGTTTAGGAGGGTGTCTATGGGAAGGTTGGACCATTCTTCCAGAAGCACATTTGTCAGGTCAGGCACTGATGTCGGGGGAGGAGGCCTGGCTCGCAGTCTCCGTTCTAATTCATCCCAAAGGTGTTCTATGGGGTTGAGGTCAGGACTCTGTGCAGGACAGTCAATTTCCTCCACCCCAAACTGGCCCCTCCATGTCTTTATGGACCTTGCTTTGTGCACTGGTGGGCAGTCATGTTGGAACAGGAAGAGGCCATCCCCAAACTCTTCCCACAAAGTTGGGAGCATGAAATTGTTCAAAATGTCTTGGTATGCTGACGCCTTAAGAGTTCCCTTCAATGGAACTAGGGGGCCAAGCCCAACCCCTGAAAAACAACTCCACACCATAATCCCCCCTCCACCAAACTTTACACTTGGCACATTACAGTCAGGCAAGTACCGTTCTCCTAGCAACTGCCAAATCCAGGCACGTCCATCGGATTGCCAGACAGGGAAGTGTGATTGGTCACTCCAGAGAACACGTATCCCCTGCTCTAGAGTCCAGTGGTGGCGTGCTTTACACCACGGCATCCGACGCTTTGCATTGCACTTGGTGATGGAAGGCTTGGATGCAGCTGCTCGGCCATGGAAACCCATTCCATGAAGCTCTCTACGCACTGTTGTTGGGCTCATCTGAAGGCCACACCAAGTTTGGAGGTCTTTAGCTATTGACTCTGCAGACAGTTGGTGACTTCTGCGCACTGTGTGCTGCAGCATGTGCTGACCCCGAACTGTCATGTGACATGGCCTACCACTTGGTGGCTGAGTGGCTGTTCCCAGTTGCTTCCACTTTGTTATAATCCCACTAACAGTTGAGCGTGGAATATTTAGTAGCCAGGAAATGTCACGGATGGACTTATTGCCCAGGTGACCACCTATCACGGGACCACGCTTGGAGTCACTGAGCTCCTGAGAGCGACCCATTCTTTCACCAATGTTTGTAGAAGCCGTCTGCATGCCTAGGGGATGATTGTATACACCTGTGTCCATGGAGGGGATTGGAACACCTGAATCCAATTATTTGGAGGGCGGGGCCAATACATTTGGTAAAATTGTCTATCTATCTATCTATCTATCTATCTATCTATCTATCTATCTATCTATCACAACTTGAAACAAGCATGTAGTCAGTGAAGTCTTAAAAGTTTCCACTTCTGAACTGCACCTGTCCCAGGTCAATGACTCACTAGGTAATGAAGGGGGGATGATGAACAACCCCAAATCCTGCACCCAGGGGCGGAATGACAATTCATGGGGCCCCCGGGAAATCATGGGGCCCCTGTGTCCTCGACCACACTCAAACCACACCCAAAAAGCCTATGAAAGGTACTAGGGGCATCTCATGGGGCCCCCTACTGACCCCGGGCCCTCGGGCAGTGCCCGAGTGCCTAAATAGTCAGTCCGCCCCTGCCTGCACCTCACCCGCCTCCTTTGTAGACGGATAGGTTAGGACAGCCTTTCTCAATCTTTATAACACGGAGGGACCCTTAAAAATCACTTTTAAGTGTCAGGCCTTGTTCACAGGGGTGGAGGGTAAAAATTAGTGTCTTAGCTGTGCTTGTAATCTCATACATGCAAAAATTATACCACAAATACTACCAATTCAAGTGAATGGGACCAAGCCACAACCATGAGCCACGTGCTTGGCTCACAATTATAGCTTCTCCTGAATGCCTGGCAGCCAATGATCTACAGCCAAGGGCGGGCTGCCGCAGGTGTGCACATGCCTTCAGGGGACCCCTTCCAATAATAATTATATTTACACCTCCTGGGCAGGAGCAGACTGACAACTCATGGGGCCCCCGGGCAATAGGGGATCATGGGGCCCCTGTGTCCTTGCACAAACTTAAAAAAGCCTATGAAAAAGGTACCAGGGGCATCTCATGGGGCCTCATACTGACCCCGGGCCCTCAGGCAGTGCCCGAGTTTTCAAATGGTCAGTCCGCCCCTGCTCCTGGGACATTATCTGTAAGGCCCCTTTCACACAGGTGCCATCCAGTCCGATCGGCAGGGGATCCATAAACAGATTGCTGAATCAGAGTAGAACAGAACGGATGTCACTCTTGTCACATCTGTGTCCATTCACACCGGAGTTCTCCTGGACCCATGTTGGATCTATGGACAGAGCCACGACTGTAAGCCAAGTACGTTGCTCGCAAGGTGCGCACATCCATTTACATCTGCCTGCCAACAGGCTTACATGGAGCTTCCAATCGGGCCAGGCTATAAGAAACTGACTGTCCACGTGAAAGAGGCCGAAGTACCAGCTCTAAGAACATATAGAAGAATAAGAAACATGGCATGCTTAGGATAACTGACATCCAGGGCTGCTATATTGGTGGTCAATGGGAAGAATGCTCCTGTTTTGGTGGTCATTTGAGAAGTGACCCCTTACACTGGTGGTCAAAGGGAAGAATGCTCCTAACATTGGTGGTTTGTAGAGAAGTGCCCCTTACATTGGTGGTCAGTGGAAAGAATGTTCCCATTACAATAGTGGCCAGTGGGAAGAATGTTCTCCATACACTGGTGGTCAATGGGAGGAATGCCCCCCTTACTGTGGTGGTCAGAGGAGAAGTGCCCCCGTACATTGGTGGTAGGTGGAAAGAATATCCCTCCTTAAAATAGTGACCAGTGGGAATAATGTTCTCTATACATTGGTGGTCAGTGGAAAGAATGTCCCCATTAAATAGTGGCCAGAATGGGAAGGATGCTCCTAACATTGGTGGTTTGTAGAGAAGTGCCCCTTACATTGGTGGTCAGTGGAAAGAATGTCCCCATTACAACAGTGGCCAGTGGGAAGAATGTCCCCATTACAATAGTGGCCAGTGGAAAGAATGTTCTGGTGGTCAATGGGAGGAATGCCCCCCTTACTGTGGTGGTCAGAGGAGAAGTGCCCCCTTGCATTGGTGGTCGGTGGAAAAAATGTCCCTCCTTACAATAGTGACCAGTGGGAAGAATGTTCCCTATACATTGGTGGTCATTGGAAAGAATTCCCCCCTTACAGTGGTGGTCAGAGGAGATGTACTCCTTGCATTGGTGGCTAGTAGGAAGAATGTTCCCTATACACTGGTGGTCAATGGGAGGAATGCCCTTACTGTGGTGGTCAGAGGAGAAGAGCCCCCTTACATTGGTGGTCAGTGGAAAGAATGCCCATCCTTACATTGGTGGTCAGAGGAAAGATTGTCCTCCTCACAGTGGTGGTCAGAGGAGATGTACTCCTTGCATTGGTGGCTAGTAGGAAGAATGTTCCCTATACACTGGTGGTCAATAGGAAGAATGCCCCCTTTACTGTGGTGGTTAAAGGAGATGTGTCCCCATACATTGGTGGTCAATGAAGAAGTCCCTCTTATATTGGTAGTCAGCAAAGAAGTGCCCCCTTACATTGGTGGTCAGGGAAGTAGTGCCCCCTTATATTGATGGTCAGTGGGAAGAATGTCCTCCTTACACTGGTGGTCAGGGAAGAAGTGCCCCCCTTACATTGGTGGTCAGGGAAGAAGTGCCCCCCTTACATTGGTGGTCAGGGAAGTAGTGCCCCCTTACATTGATGGTCAGTGGGAAAAATGTCCCCTATACATTGGTGATCATTGAAGAAATGCCTGCTTACATTTGTGGTCAGTGGGAATACTGTTCCCTCTACATTGGTGGTCAGTGGAAAGCATGCCCTCCTTAGAGTGGTGGCTAGAGGAGATGTACTCCTTGTGTTGGTGGTTAGTGGGAAGAATGCCTCCTTCTTTGTGTGGTCAGAGAAGTACCACTTACATTGGTGGTCAGTGGGAAAAATGTCTTCCTTACTTTGTTGGTCAGTGAAGTTGTGCCCCCTTACATTGGTGGTCAGTGAAGAAGTCCCCCTTACATTGTATGATTATCTCCTTACATTGGTAGTCAGTGGAGAAATTCCTGCTTACATTGGTGATCAGTGGTAAGAGTTCACCCCTTACATTGGTGGTCAGTGGGAAGAGTGCCCCTCTTACATTGGTGGTCAGTGGGAAGAGTGCCCCCTTACATCGGTGGTCAGTGGTAAGAGTGCACCCCTTACATTGGTGGTCAGTGGTAAGAGTGCCCTCCTTACATTGGTGGTCAGTGGGAAGAGTGCACTCCTTACATTGGTGGTCAGTGGGAAGAGTGCCCCCTTACATTGGTGGTCAGTGGAAAGAGTGCCCCCCTTACATTGGTGGTCAGTGGGAAGAGTGCCCCCCTTACATTGGTGGTCAGTGGGAAGAATGTCCTCCTTACATTGGTGGTCAGTGGTAAGTGTGCCCCCCTTACATTGGTGGTCAGTGGGAAGAGTGCCCCCCTTACATTGGTGGTCAGTGGGAAGAGTGCCCCCCTTACATTGGTGGTCAGTGGGAAGAGTGCCCCCCTTACATTGGTGGTCAGTGGTAAGTGTGCCCCCTTACATTGGTGGTCAGTGGGAAGAGTGCCCCCCTTACATTGGTGGTCAGTGGGAAGAGTGCCCCCCTTACATTGGTGGTCAGTGGGAAGAGTGCCCCCCTTACATTGGTGGTCAGTGGGAAGAGTGCCCCCCTTACATTGGTGGTCAGTGGGAAGAATGTCCTCCTTACATTGGTGGTCAGTGGGAAGAATGTCCTCCTTACAGATGGTTAAAATGACCATTGGTGTCAGTGATGGCTCATCTGAGACTCAGAGATTTCTCATTGCTCAATGGACCGCTAGTTACCTGAAGAAGATCCCTAACTGAGAGGGACAGGTGAGAGGGAGAGGCTGGAGGTCTTACCTGAGTCTGTGTGCACAAGGAGGACCATCCATAGGAGGACCATCCACTCCAAGAGGACAGGAAGAGTGATCTTCTGCATGTCAGAATCTCAGTCCCAGGTGATGGGGAAGATCAGATAATGGATGATGAGAGGAGATCTTCAGTCCTGCATGTTCTGCACCCTCCCAAGTCACCCCAGACAGTGGCTGAGCCTAAGGGATCTCTGACAACCCTCTACACTCTGGTTGTCACTGACACATCATACAGCAGCAGCAGGTATTCACCTCCTTGGCATAACATTAAGGGCTTGGCTGTCTCCTCTAACCTCCTCAGTGTTTAATTATATCCTGCACCTCCACATCCCTCTGGCTTTTATCTCACCCCACCCCATGCACCAGACTACACAAAGAGGGAAACTATGTCCGCTTGGCACACAGAGCTGCTCTCATCCCTGCTGGGACAGCTGCATGCAATTTGCTTCTTCTGCCATCACTCAGAGATTGCTGAGTATCCCAGACAACCTTGTGTCTAATGACTGCTGCAGCTTCTTGCAAACAAAATCAAACATGTGGCCAGAACTGCCAGTGTGGTCCTGCTGCCTCCCCTTCCTGATCCAGAAGGTCAGTGCAGGTGCCCAGGTGATGCTGCGGTCCTCTGCCTCTCTCCCTCCCTTCAGATGCTTCAAAGTCCTCTCCCTCCTGCGATCCCCAAGGCTGACACTTTCCTTAGGCTCTCTGGAGTTGTTGTCCCTTTAAATTAAATGCCCAACACGTGGGAAAAGGCTCCGCCCACGGGCTCTGGAATGTAACGGGGCAGCGCCATCTGCTGGAAGGAGAGGGGGACTGCAGGCACCTGCTGCACGTGGCAAAATGGATAGCAATGGAATGTTGGCATTATTATTTATTACATAATTATTATATATCATAGTTATACATGTAACAATCTGTATTATTATTATTACTAAAGACGGTTACACTTGTAATAGCCTGTGTTATTATTATTATTATTATTATTATTATTATTATTATTATTATTACAAAGCTAACTGTATAACCAGTTTTAATAATAATAATAATAATAATAATATTTTTAAATGTATAACCAACTTTAACAATAATAATAATATTAATAAACAGATTGTTGCATGTTTAACTAGCTTTGTAATAACAATAATACAGATTGATAACTGTATAACCAGTATTATTAATAACAATAATATATTTTTTATTGTATAACCAGTTTTATGAATAATAATAATAATAATAATAATAATGCAGATTGCTAATTGTATAACCAGTTTTTATAATATTATTTTATTTATAGTATTAGTATTATTAATAATAATAATAATAATAATAGTAATAACAATAATTCTAATTATAATAATTGTTAATGTATAACCATCTTTATTAATAACAACAATAATAATAATATTCTTTTAATGTATAACCAGCCTTTGTAATAATAATAATAAAACAGATTGTTACATGTATAACCAGATTTTGTAATAATAATAAAAATAATAATAATTAACAGATTGTTGCATGTATAACTAGCTTTGTAATAATAATAATAATAATACTACAGTTTGCTAATTGTATAACCAGTTTTTATAATAATAATAATAATAATATTATTATTTTTAAATGTATAACCATCTTTAATAATGATAACAACAACAATATTATTACTAAACAGATTGTTACATGTATAACTAGCTTTTGTAATAATAATAACAATAATAATAATGCAGATTGCTAATTGTATAACCAGTTTTTATAATATTATTTTATTTATAGTATTAGTATTATTAATAATAATAATAGTAATAACAATAATTCTAATTATAATAATTGTTAATGTATAACCATCTTTATTAATAACAACAATAATAATAATATTCTTTTAATGTATAACCAGCCTTTGTAATAATAATAATAAAACAGGCTGTTACATGTATAACCAGATTTTGTAATAATAATAAAAATAATAATAATTAACAGATTGTTGCATGTATAACTAGCTTTGTAATAATAATAATAATAATACAGATTTCTAACTGTATAACCAGTTTTAATAATAATAAATATAATAATAATAATATTTTTAAATGTATAACCAACTTTAACAATAATAATAATATTAATAAACAGATTGTTGCATGTTTAACTAGCTTTGTAATAACAATAATACAGATTGATAACTGTATAACCAGTATTATTATTATTATTATTCATAAAACTGGTTATACAATAAAAAATATATTATTGTTATTAATAATACTGGTTATACAGTTATCAATCTGTATTATTGTTATTACAAAGCTAGTTAAACATGCAACAATCTGTTTATTAATATTATTATTATTGTAAAAGTTGGTTATACATTTAAAAATATTATTATTATTATATTTATTATTATTAAAACTGGTTATACAGTTAGAAATCTGTATTATTATTATTATTATTACAAAGCTAGTTATACATGCAACAATCTGTTAATTATTATTATTTTTATTATTATTACAAAATCTGGTTATACATGTAACAGCCTGTTTTATTATTATTATTATTACAAAGGCTGGTTATACATTAAAAGAATATTATTATTATTGTTGTTATTAATAAAGATGGTTATACATTAACAATTATTATAATTAGAATTATTGTTATTACTATTATTATTATTATTAATAATACTAATACTATAAATAAAATAATATTATAAAAACTGGTTATACAATTAGCAATCTGCATTATTATTATTGTTATTATTATTACAAAAGCTAGTTATACATGTAACAATCTGTTTAGTAATAATATTGTTGTTGTTATCATTATTAAAGATGGTTATACATTTAAAAATAATAATATTATTATTATTATTATTATAAAAACTGGTTATACAATTAGCAAACTGTAGTATTATTATTATTATTATTATTACAAAAGCTAGTTATACATGTAACAATCTGTTTATTAATATTATTATTATTGTTGTTGTTATTGCAAACATTTGTTTTACATGTTATTAACCACTTCCTGTCCGGACACTTTTACCCCCTTCCTGTCCAGGGCAATTTTCAGCTTTCAGCGCTATCACACTTTGAATGACAATTGCGCGGTCATGCAATACTGTACCCATATGAATTTTTTACCATTTTTTTGAGACAGATAAAGCTTTATTTTGGTGGTATTTATTCACAGCTGGGATTTTTATTTTTTTTGCTATATAAATGAAAATGTCCAACAATTTTGAAAAAAAGTGTTTTTTTAAATAAAATTTAGCAAATAAATAATATTTCATCATAAATCTTGGACAAAATTTATTCCGTTATTTTTCTAGTAAAAAAAAAATCCAAATTAGTTTATAACCAAAAATTATAATTTTTAAACATTTGTTTACATTTTTATTGTATTTTTTCATATTATTATTATTTTTTTTTTTTACATACTGTGACACTGTACTACTTGTGGGGGGTGACGAAGATTTTTTTTTTTTTTTTGCTGATTGCTTTTACACCCATATAGGATGTAAAAGCAATCATTTCTCTTTCTCTCTGTCTGCATTCTTGCAGTCATTGAGTAGTACTGAGTGAGCTGTGATTGGTCACAGCTTGTCACATGGTACAAGGCTGTTGTGAATAGCCCTGTACCATGTGATCTCTGTGATCATTCACAGATTTCACATGTAGTAAGCAATGATGTCACAAGTGACATCTTGCTTACTACTTTGCATGTGATCACTGATTAGCCAATTAGTGATCACATGATCAGGACCTCGTACAGAGGTCCCGTCCGACGATCGGTGTTTCACTGTGTCCGGAGGACACAGCGGGCACCAGATCGCGGTGCTGCGCGCTCCCAGGGAGCGCGCACAGCTAGAAAAGGCGGGTGCCGTTTATGAACGGCAACCCGCCCCTGGAGTGCCACCGCCCTGCCGTTTATAAACAGCAGGTGGACGGCAAGTGGTTAATATAAAAGCTAGTTATGCATAAAAAAAGTATTATTATTTCTAAAAGCTGGATATGCATTTAACGATGTTTATTATTATTATTATTAGTAGTAGTATTTTAGAAAAGCTGGTTACACATTAACCATTTGACCTCCAGAAGATTTTACCCCCTTCATGACCAGGACATTTTTTTTGCTATTCAGCACTGTGCTACTTTAACTGGTAGTTGGGCCGTCATGCAACACTGTACACAAATGAAATTTTTATACATTTTTTCACACAAATAGAGTTTCCTTTTGGCGGTATTTAATCACCACTGGGTTTTTTATTTTTTGTTATATAAACAAAAAAATACCAACAAAGGCATTTTTCTTTTTTCTGTTATAGAATTTTGTAAACAAATCATCTTTCTTCCTAACTTTAGGCCAAATATTGCTATATTTCTTTGGTAAAAAATAACCCAAATCAGTGTTTATTATTAAGTCTTCGTGAAAGTTATAGCGTCTACAAACTATGGTGTGTATATATATATATATATATATACAGTATATATTTGAAAATTGATCAGTCTTGATGTACCAACAACTTTTAACAATGAAAACCAGCGCAAACCCACATGATCAATTACATTACTCAGTGTAAAAAAACATAAATGTGCTAATAAAATTATATATAATAAATTATATATAAATTATGTTGATACAAAAATATATATATATAATTATGAGTCCAGTGAAAAAACAAAGTGACAAAAAATCAAAGTGACAAAAAATCAGAAAAATCCCAGAAAATATATATATATATATATAATTAAAGTCCCGTGACAAAATTAATCAAATTAATCTATAATATATTTTCCATTTGATTCTTCCGTGTTACGGATCCCTTCACCATCCACCAGTGCAGAAATCAACATTAACCGCACTCACCAGATAATGGTGAGTCACACGCCTTTCAGGATTGTTAAGGGCTCCTGGACCCCCTTTACTTTCTCTGAGACCTCCAAGTGCTGTTTCCTCTCATATCTAGGTACCTCTTCTGCTTACTCCTCTCACCGAATCCCCCAAAGGAAAATCAGGAAGAAGAAAAGACCATAGCGTGATACCGCAGTAACTTCTCCTTAAATTAATCTCTCCAGACCACTCACATTCTTTTGCGGGATATAGCCCGCTTTTTATTCAAAACAACAGCGATTCTCTTCAAACTTGATCCACTTTTCATGTACACCGATTATATAAGGATTATATAAGGACCCCACAGTTTAGTGTGCAGCAGGATGGCAGACCTCAGCTACAGACTCTTCTCCTTAGACTAAGATGGCCCCTTGGAACGCACCGCTCGGCGTGCGCTCCACTCACCGGAAATGACGTCAGACGACGGACCAGGCAACCGGAAGTGCGTCAACGCGTTTCGCCCCACCCACAGGGCGTTATCAAGACGAGGTTCTCACGGGGTTTTGTATGGTAAATAGGAAGTCCTGAGCGCTGAGGTTTTGTTTTTTTACATATTTGATGTACCAACGGCTGATCTCATTTCTTGAGGCCCAAAAATGCCGGGACAGTAGAAATACCCCCCAAAATGACCAATTGTTTTAACTGTCATGAATGGCTTTCATTCATGACAGCTTGCTTACTATTGTGGTGCTGTGATTGGCCCACAGCTATCACATTTTACAGGTAGCCATGTACCATGTGATAGCTGTTGGTCAATCGCAGCATCGCAATAGTAAGCAAACTGCCATGGATGAAAGCCATTCGTGACAGTTTTGCTTACATGTTATCATGTAATCGCTGTGATTGGTCATAGAGATGACTTGGTACGGCCGGGTATCGAGCACCGTGATCCACCGGGCAGGGCTCATTATTAAAGCCAAGACCAAAAAGAAACATATTCAAAGATACCAAAAGAGAAAACATCAATAAGAAAAACCACCCTGTAATCCCTTCCTAATGGGATTAATCGATCTATAGTCAACGACCCATTTGATCGATATGACACTCATGAGGGAAGTGGATTTCTTCTGATAGTTAGAAGATTCGATCATAAGTTATTGATCGCACCTGCATTTTCACCATGCAATCCCATACAATCAAATTCATGAACGAAGTGTCTTAGTGCGCAACCCTGCAGCGCGATCGATCATTTTCCGCACTGGCCAACTCAGCTTAATTGGATACGATCTAACTCGATCAGAAGTGATGTTATGGCTATTTGTTTGCTTGCTGATTTGATCCTGTTGATCGATCGAAACGCACACTGAACGAATAATTACATCAAAAACTTGATTTTGTTTTTTTGGTGTCCACTTCCTTTTAGACCCTGTTCACACTTGCGCAACTTGTCATGCGACTTTGGACATCAGAGTCGCATGACAAGTCTTACCCCGTGTTTTCCAATATGTCCTCTCGCATGTGTGCAACTTTAAGTCGCAGCGACTGCAGAGTAGTCCACGCGCTGCTTTGGTCCGACTTTCATGCGACTTGAGGGCCACAGACTTCAATGGTTGCATGAAAGTTGTACTTGAATGTTTTACATGCAACCAGGGGCGGACTGACAACTCATGGGGCCCCTGGACAATAGGAAATCATGGGGCCCCTGTGTCCTTGCCCACACTCAAAGCACACCCAAAAAAGCCCATGAAAGGTACCAGGGGCATCTCATGGGGCCCCTACTGACCCCGGCCCTCGGGCAGTGCCTGAATGCCTAAATGGTTAGTCCGCCCCTGCATGCAACAGTGGCGCAACGGTGGGTCCGACTTTGCAGAGGGACAAGGCACATCTATGCCGCACCCACGGCCGTGGATAAGGGGGTACCACCAGTCCTCCTGTATGGGGCCCAGGCCAGCACGGGGGGGGGGGGGGCAGGCAACTAGGTGAATCAGATGTGGGCAGGGAGAGTGATCAGCACATCATGGGGGGCAATTACTGGAACAGATCCCCTGTACAGATCTCTCTGCAGCAGCTGAAAGCTGTTATTTTCTCTTCTTCCTACTGCTGGCTTTCAGCCGCTGTAGAGAGAACCATACAGGGGATCAGTTCCAGTAATTGCCCCTCCCCCGCTCCACCCCACCCACCACCCTCCCTGTGCACCATGCGTTTCCCCCTGCTGCCTAAGCCCCCCTGTGTGCCCCCACTCTGTAGTGCTGCTGGCTTCCCTCTTCTCCTTACCATCGGCAGCTGCAAGCACACAATATGATCCTTCATGATGGACAGTGGGGGAAGGGTCCAATAAATATGTCACATTTACCAGCCCCGTCCTTTCCTGAATGAACACAATGAGTGATCGGTACTGAAAAAATACTGATTTTAAACAAAAAGCAACACCTTTTATAATTTAGAAAAGAAATTGGGTTCTGTATTGTGTTTTTTTTGTGATAAAATTTAAAAAAAAGAGTATTTTTCCCCCCGAAATTTGAAAAACTCAAATACTGACGCAAATACTAATAAAATAATATATAATGTTTGGGGGGTTCTAAGACATTTTCTAGCAAAAAAAATATTGATTTTAAACAAAACGTGGTGCTGCCTGGCCCTTTAACCATAGGATGCTCCCTGCGTCTGTGCAATGTTAGGTCAGGTAACACATTAATTTGGGAAGTCGCACCGACCAATCAGGAGACAGATCCATAGTGGGTGTGTACTTTTCACCTGATCAGCACCCAGGGTCAGAGTTGTGTGTGTTCAGTGGGTCTGTCTGCTGCTTCTTCCCCAATGATCAGTCTGCAGGATCTGTGTGCTGGCCTGCCCCTCCACCCTCTACCCCCAAACCGGGGCAGGGATAATGGGGTACCCCACGCTCCCGCCTGCACACCCCAGCTGTCTGCACAGGAGGAGAAGGTAGGTGGGTGTGAGGCTACAGGGAACTTCATGCAAAAAGTTAATGGGGCTGACAAAGTCCACATTGCTACATTATTACATTTTTGAATAGCTGTACTTATTTGTTCTCTTTGGGGCGATCTGAGACCGGCGACTCTCCAGAGTCCCATTGAGGACTTTCTAAGAGGAATGGCTGTGAGATGTCGCTCCCAACGCCAGCCATAGGGATTCAGCAATGTTCAGGCCGGCGACAGAGCGACCTCTCGCTGCATCGGGCTATAACCCCAGCTTCACACCAATGCATTTTCTGGAAACGCAGTACAGTCCATTGAACATGATTTCCTATGGGACACGGTCACATCTCCGCGTTTTCACTCGGTGCGGTTTTTGGAAAGGGTCGGGGACTTTTTTTTAACGCAAAAAAAAACGAATCAAAAATGAAATACAAATCCGCATCAAACATAACCTGCATAGGTGTGAACCTAGGGTCAGGCTCCGTTCACATGCATGCAGTTTGCTTTTTGTGTCGTTTGTTTTTTGCCCCTTCCCCCCTTTTTTTTTTTTTTTTTTTTTTTAACGTGTTTTGTGTATTGTTCAGGGCACATAACTGGGATCAGGGCGGCACAGCACAGGGGGAGTCGGGAGGGCACATAACTGGGATCAGGGGGGCACAGCACAGGGGGAGTCGGGAGGGCACATAACTGGGATCAGGGGGGCACAGCACAGGGGGAGTCGGGAGGGCACATAACTGGGATCAGGGGGGCACAGCACAGGGGGAGTCGGGAGGGAACATAACTGGGATCTGGAGGGCACAGGGCGAGTTGGGAGAGCACAGTACAGGGGGAGTCGGAAGGGCACAGTACTGAGCTCAGGGGGGCACAGTACAGGGGGAGTTGGGAGGGCACAGTACTGAGCTCAGGGGGGCACAGTACAGGGGGAGTCGGGAGGGCACAGTACAGGGGGAGTCGGGAGGGCACCATACCGGGATCGGAAGGGCACAGCACAAGGGGAGTCGGAAGGGCACAGCGGGAGCTGGAAGGGCACAGTCCAGGGCGAGTCAAAAGGGCACAGTACACGGGGAGTTGGGAGGGAACAATACTGGGATCAGGGGGGCACAGCACAGGGGGAGTCGCTAGGGCACAATACCGGGATCGGGAGGGCACAGTCCAGGGCGAGTCGAAAGGGCACAGTACAGGGGGAGTCGGGAGGGCACAGTACAGGGGGGAGTCGGGAGGGCACAGTACAGGGGGGAGTCGGGAGGGCACAGTACAGGGGGGAGTCGGGAGGGCACAGTACAGGGGGGATCCGGGAGGGCACAGTACAGGGGGGATCCGGGAGGGCACAGTACAGGGGGGATCCGGGAGGGCACAGTACAGGGGGAGTCGGGGGGGCACAATACCTGGATCAGGGGGGGCACAGTACAGGGGGAGTCGGGAGGGCACAATACTGGGATCAGGAGGGCACAGTAGAGGGAGAGTCGGGAGGGCACAATACTGGGATCAGGAGGGCACAGTACAGGGAGAGTCGGGAGGGCACAATACCGGGATCGGGGGGGGGGGCACAGCACAGGGGGAGTCGGGAGGGCACAATACCGGGATCGGGGGGGGGGGGGCACAGCACAGGGGGAGTCGGGAGGGCACAATACCGGGATCGGGGGGGGGGGCACAGCACAGGGGGAGTCGGGAGGGCACAATACCGGGATCGGAGGAGCACAGTACAAGGGGGAGTCGGGAGGGCACAATACCGGGATCGGGGGGGGCACAGTACAGGGGGAGTCGGAAGGGCACAATACTGGGATCGGGGGGGGGGCACAGTACAGGTTCTGGGGCGCTGCTCTGGCCGTCCCGGGACAGCTTAGTAAAATGTTTGACTGTCCTGGGAAATCCGGGACAGTTGGCAAGAATGATATAATGTGAGATTATAATGGGGGGGCCCCTGGCTGGTGCCCATGCATTGGGACAGCCCTGATCAGAGACGGCACACACAACAGGATATAGTCAGACTACAGGAATGACATGAGATGGTCAGAGACTGCACACATGGATACAGGAGACGGTCAGAGATCACGGCTATAACAGGGCAAATAAAGAAACAGTTTAATGCCTGCAGGGGCCCTAAAAAATGCCAAAGGGCCACATGTGACCTTCAGGGTGCAGGTTGGACAACAAGGTTGTAGATTGTTCAAACAGAGTTTCCAGACCTTCTATTTACCGTCAGCATGGCATGTGAATGCAGCATTATGGCGACTCTATTGTGTCTGAAACGAGCGTTGTTTGGGCCCCGTTTACAGCACAGACACGGCTCTCCCACATCAGGTTAATGATTCTCCCGTCTTGTGTGACAGCTGCTCGGTGTTTCATGAGGATCCGATCAATGGAACAACCTCTCTGTACACAGCAAGCGTCACGTCTATACGGATTGTGCGTTTGTACTGTGTGTGCATTTTTTTTTTTAAAAAAAAACTTTTTTTTTTGTATGGGGCTTTTTTTTTTTTTTTTCTCTGTTAATAGGAAGGTATGACAGTTCTGTTCATGTAGTGCAACCTTTGATGCGACTTTACACTCCAGTAGCATCAGAGTAGCAGGAACCTTTGTGCTCAAAGTCGCAGGTTAGGGTTAAATGTTAGGCTAACCCTGACATTCGGGGCTTTTTTTTTCTCCAGCGGGGGAACGCCGTTTCGGCACCTCCAGTACTGAATGTATGTGATGGCAAGGGGTGCTGGGGGAATCTACTGCTGGGGAAGTCTATTTCTGCCGGTGAGGATCTATTGCTGCTGGAGGGGGTCTATTTCTACTGGTGAGGATATATTGCTGCTGGAGGGGCTCTATTTCTACCAGTTGGGATCTATTGCTGCTGGAGGGCATCTAGTCTTACCAGAGTGGGTCTATTTCTACAGGTGAGGATCTATGGCTGCTGGAAGGGGTCTATCTCTACAGGTGAAGATCTGTTACTGCTGGAGGGGGTCTATTTCTACAGGTGAGGATCTATGGCTGCTGGAGGGGGTCTATTTCTACAGGTGAGGACCTATGCTGCTGGAGGGGGTCTATTTCTACTGGTGAGGATCTATTGCTGCTGGAGGGGCTCTATTTCTACCAGTTGGGATCTATTGCTGCTGGAGGGCATCTAGTCTTACCAGAGTGGGTCTATTTCTACAGGTGAGGATCTATTGCTGCTGGAGGGGGTCTATTTCTACGGGTGAGGATCTATTGCTGCTGGAGGGGCTCTATTTCTACCAGTTGGGATCTATTGCTGCTGGAGGGGGTCTAGTCTTACCAGAGTGGGTCTATTTTTATTGGTGAGGATCTATTGCTGCTGGAGGGGGTTTATTTCTACCGGTGAGGATCTATTGCTGATGGAGGGGGTTATTTCGACTGGTGGGGATCCATTGCTGATGGAGGGGTCTATTGCAGACTTCTGGAGGGCTATTGATGCCAGCTACTGAGATCCATTGTTGCTGGTGGGTTTTGTTGCTGGTGGGTTCTATTGTTGCTGGTGGGTTCTATTGTTGCTGGGGTGGATCTTTTTGTGGCTAAGGGTCTTTTTGCTGGGGTGGATCCCCTTCTTTTTTTTTTTTTTTTTTTTCTTCGCTGGGGGGTGTATTTTGTTGCAGGGGCCTATTGTTTCTGGAGGGGGTCCACTGTTGCTGAAGGGATCTATTGTTGCCTGCAAAGGATCTAAATATTGCTTTTCGTATTACAAAACTCCACAAAATGATACTGAATCCTCTAAAATGGGTGGTATTGGGAGGTAGGTAGGGGGTGCTCAGAAGTTTTTAGGGGGCAGGGACCAGGGGTGACTCGGGGGGGCAGTAGCACCTTCACCTATTCTGAGGGGAGGGGGAGGGGGGAAACCCTGCTAACTCTAACATGTGACTGTGGACACAGAAAAGGTTCCTGCACTACTTTGATGCGACGTTTATGCTACTTGAGTGTCAGAGAGTGCAAAGTCGCATCAAACTCACACTTTTTGAACAGGACTCATACTTTTTGTCATGCATCAGAAAATGCAACACTCGTGCTTTTGTTGCAGTTGTTGAAGTCTATTACATATAAAAAAATAAAAAAAATGCAATCAATTACAGGTGGTTGGGGGGGGGGGGGGGGTACAGTCCCTGACCCTTTAACCACTTGCCTACCGGACACTTCTACCCCCTTTCCTGCCCACAGGGCCCTTCTACCCCCTTCCTGCCCACAGGGCCCTTCTACCCCCTTCCTGCCCACAGGGCCCTTCTACCCCCTTCCTGCCCACAGGGCCCTTCTACCCCCTTCCTGCCTACCGGGCACTTCTACCCCCTTCCTGCCTACAGGGCACTTCTACCCCCTTCCTGCCTACCGGGCACTTCTACCCCCTTCCTGCCTACAGGGCACTTCTACCCCCTTCCTGCCTACAGGGCACTTCTACCCCCTTCCTGCCTACAGGGCACTTCTACCCCCTTCCTGCCTACAGGGCACTTCTACCCCCTTCCTGCCTACAGGGCACTTCTACCCCCTTCCTGCCTACCGGGCACTTCTACCCCCTTCCTGCCTACCGGGCACTTATACCCCCTTCCTTACCAGGCCAATTTTCAGCTTTCAGCGCTGCCGCACTTTGACAATTGCGCGGTCATGCAACATTGTACCCATATGAAATTTTGATCATTTTTTCCTCACAAATAGAGCTTTCTTTTGGTGGTATTTAATCGCCGCTGGGCGCTTTACTTTTTGCGCTATAAATAAAAAAGTGCAAAAAATTTGAAAAAAAAAAAAGTTTCTTTGTTTCTATTATAAAATTTTTCAAACAGGCATTTTTTCTCCTTCACTGATGTGCGTTGATGAGGCGGCACTGATAGGCGGCACTGATGGGCACTGATAGGCAGCACTAAAGGGCACTGATAGGCAGTACTAATGAGGTGTCACGGATAGGCAGCACTAATATGCAGCACTAATATGCAGCACTAATATGCAGCACTAATATGCGGCACTGATAGGCGGCACTGATAGGTGACACTGATGATGGATACTGATAGACGGCACTGACTGGCGGCACTGGTGGGTGGGAACTGGTGGGTGGGCACAGGTGGGTGGCACTTCTGGGCACAGGTGGGTGGCACTTCTGGGCACAGGTGGGTGGCACTGCAGAGTGGCACAGGTGGGTGCACTGCTGGGCACGGGTGGGCGGAGCTAGTGGGTGCACTGCTGGGCGGAACTTGCGGGTGGCACTGCTGGGCACCGATCATCAGGGCACTGATCATCGGTGCCCTGATGATCGGTGCCGATCCTCGCTCTGACAACTGCCGGTTCTCGGCAGTACTTTCCTCACAATCTGACAGCGTGAGGAAAGTGCAGCCGAGAACCGGCACTTGCATTTCCCTGTGATCAGCGTGTCATTGGACACCGCTGATCAGGTGGTAAAAGGCCGCTGTGATTGGCCTTTTACCACATCACGTGATCAGCTGTGTCCGTAGGACACAGCAATCACGGAGATCGCCGGGTGCGCGCCCCCTGGAGCGCGCAGGAGAGCGCGTTCTGGGAGGACGTCATATGACGTCCACCCAGAACTGGCCGGCCGCGGTGAAGCCGTCATTCGGCTATGCGCGGTCGGCAAGAGGTTAAAAATAAACGCACAGATGTGAATTCGATCCATATGTTACATGAACTATATTGCGTTACTGTAAACCGCACTGAAATCCACATATATATGTGATATGTATTGCATGTGATTCGCACAGAAACTGCACCACATTCCTGTACAGATCACATGCGATTTGTGTGCGGTGCGATCGGAGCTGTACATTTTGTATGGCTCTAATCGCATCCGCTCCAGAAAGATGCAGGACCCCTTTTTTTTGGTCTGCACTAGAATCGGATCACACGGGTATTCACACCTATGGGATCCGATTCTGCACATCGCGGCCCGTTTTATGGACCGGTTTCGGAGAGTTATTAACTTAACATACACACCCGCAGCGATTCTGATGAGGTGCAGAATTCGCACAGAAAATGCTGCAAATTCCGCACCGCGTCAGTGTGAACCCGGGCTGAGTGTAAACCTGGGGTAAAAAGCCATTTGTTTGGTTTTTTTTGTTTTGTTTTTTTCATTCCAGGAGCAAACTCTGCATTTGCTGCCCAAACAGTCTTAAGTACTTATCTATGACGGGAGGAAAAAAAAAATTCCCCAGTAAATTGTGAAAATTCTTACCACAGCACTTGCCGTTTACAACTTTCAATGCTGCTCTCTCAGTGCTCCTTCCCTGAACATCAGTTAACAGACAGCGCAGTCTAGAGGCAGTCGGTTAGCTTGTCATCCTGGGCTGTGGGGCTGCGTCTCTCTATTGATGCACATCGGGTAGGAGACACAACTCAAGTCCCTACATCCAAGGGTGGCTCCATGGGACACTGAAGGAGAGAGGAGCCACCCTGAGATGGGAAACCTGGGGCAGCGGTCATGGCAACGCCTTAAACTGGAACATAGACAAGTATCAACGATGAAGAAAGCGGGGTCACAGACAGCAATAAAAACTTGACAGGGGTTCTGACCCCTCTGCCCTCTTTTCAAAACTAAATTAAACCAAAAATATATTATATTGCTGCTTACCAATCATTCGATGTGATGGCTGCACTGGGTTTGTATTTGTAGGCTTTTTTTTTTCCTCCCTCTGTTTTCACCTGGTGATCCGGCCAGTAACACACCTCCTTTATTAGAGCGCCCCCACTCTGGATGGAGGAGCACAGGGGGCACCTTTGGACAGCAGCGTTGTCAGGGAGGAGGGGAGTGTTAGCTGGTGTTTGGATTCAATTTGTTAGTGTATCTAAATCTGCTAACACTTTATAATAAGTTGCAACAAACTGGTTTGCTTATTTTTGGGATAACCGTTTTACATTTAAAAAAAAAAAAAAGCACCCCTGCCAGTGGTTTGTCTCATCCCTGTAACTGCTACATCTGCAGGAGAGCGTGTTCTTTTGAAAAACAGATTTATTGGCCAGATCACCAGATGAAAACAGAAAAAAAGACAACTAATGCAGCCACCACATCATAGAGTAGTATATAAACCCAAAAGAAAACCTATTTCAGCTTACCAATTATAAGTCAAAGTTTTAAAGTTTTTTTTTTTTTTTTTTTTTTTTTAGCTGAAGGACATCCAGCATCATGTAGCTCTTTCCTGCTCAACCAGGCTGTCTATCATCCGCCCCTTTCATTTTTTTGTTTTTTTCAATCATGGAAGCTCAGGATCAGGTGTGGGCATAACCTAGGGTGGTCTACATGGCAATGCAGACTGCCAAGGAATGCCCACTCCTCCAAACTGACAACCACCCATCAAGGCATTTATTTGCATAACTCCTCCCAAATGCCAGCCTACTCCTCCCAAATGCCGGCCTACTGCTTGCATCAGGGCTGTTGGCTATGTCCAGAAACCTGCTGACCCCTCCCACCATCCATGATCTACCTGCATTGCATAGAGAAGCACCGAGACTAAAATAAGGGGGGTCAGTGGAAGACCTCTTGCTTGTAACAGACCCTTTAACAGTGGTGACATGCAGAGGCATACACAGTGTATATATTTTATAATTTACAGTATGTAGATATAACCTATATATTGTACCTTACATATTAAATTCTGTATTATATTAATATTTTTTTTTTTAATAATATACCTACCACAAATTAATACATATTTTTTTCCGCACATGTTTTATATTACAAATAAAATAATATAATTAAGATTTATTAGAAATTGGAGGGGGAAAAATATAAAAAAAAAAAAAATTATATATATATATTATTTTTATTTTATTTTTTTTTCTTTATTTTTTTTCCCCTACACACTTTCTAATAAAAACATATTTATTATTATTCATAGTTGTCTTGTTATATCATTTTAGATTTATTATATGATTGTTGTGTGTGTACTGTATATACAGCTAGTAAACAGCAGAAGTCTTCATTCGGCACACGCAGATGTTTCATTGTTGTTGGTGTTTATTGCGCTGTTAATCTAGCTGTTTTATATTCTATTCACCATTTTAGCTCGCCCTGGAGAACGCCTTGCGATATTTCCCCCCAGAACATCATGGGATTTTGGCTCCAGAATTTGTGGATGAGCTACGGAGTTTTGGCCACGTCTACATGTACCGCTTCTGTCCCAACATCCGCATGAGGTGACTCCCCTTATAATTGTAAATTGGCCCCCCTGACAGGACACAAATCCCTTGAACGCTTCAAAGTAAAATGACTGCATATACCAGGGGTCCTCAAACTTTTTAAACGGGGGGCCAGTTCACTGTCCCTCAGACCGTTATAGGGCCGGACTATAGTTTAAAAAAAAAAAAAAAACTATGAACAAATGCGGACACAGCACAGGAGATGACCAGAGACTGCGGACACGGTACAGGAGATGACCAGAGACTGCAGACATAGCACAGGAGACGACCGGAGACTGCGGACACGGTACAGGAGACGACCGGAGACTGCGGACACGGTACAGGAGACGACCGGAGACTGCGGACACGGTACAGGAGACGACCGGAGACTGCGGACACGGTACAGGAGACGACCGGAGACTGCGGACACGGTACAGGAGACGACCGGAGACTGCGGACACGGTACAGGAGACGACCGGAGACTGCGGACACGGTACAGGAGACGACCGGAGACTGCGGACACGGTACAGGAGACGACCGGAGACTGCGGACACGGTACAGGAGACGACCGGAGACTGCGGACACGGTACAGGAGACGACCGGAGACTGCGGACACGGTACAGGAGACGACCGGAGACTGCGGACACGGTACAGGAGACGACCGGAGACTGCGGACACGGTACAGGAGACGACCGGAGACTGCGGACACGGTACAGGAGACGACCGGAGACTGCGGACACGGTACAGGAGACGACCGGAGACTGCGGACACGGTACAGGAGACGACCGGAGACTGCGGACACGGTACAGGAGACGACCGGAGACTGCGGACACGGTACAGGAGACGACCGGAGACTGCGGACACGGTACAGGAGACGACCGGAGACTGCGGACACGGTACAGGAGACGACCGGAGACTGCGGACACGGTACAGGAGACGACCGGAGACTGCGGACACGGTACAGGAGACGACCGGAGACTGCGGACACGGTACAGGAGACGACCGGAGACTGCGGACACGGTACAGGAGACGACCGGAGACTGCGGACACGGTACAGGAGACGACCGGAGACTGCGGACACGGTACAGGAGACGACCGGAGACTGCGGACACGGTACAGGAGACGACCGGAGACTGCGGACACGGTACAGGAGACGACCGGAGACTGCGGACACGGTACAGGAGACGACCGGAGACTGCGGACACGGTACAGGAGACGACCGGAGACTGCGGACACGGTACAGGAGACGACCGGAGACTGCGGACACGGTACAGGAGACGACCGGAGACTGCGGACACGGTACAGGAGACGACCGGAGACTGCGGACACGGTACAGGAGACGACCGGAGACTGCGGACACGGTACAGGAGACGACCGGAGACTGCGGACACGGTACAGGAGACGACCGGAGACTGCGGACACGGTACAGGAGACGACCGGAGACTGCGGACATACAACGGTGGCGGGAATACTGGGCCGGCTGCTACATAAGACGCACATCCATTTCCCCCCAAGTGTGTCTTATGGAGCGAAATAGTGCCCCATCATTGGTGTCAGTGGGAGGAATAGTGCCCCCGTCGTTGGTGTCAGTGGGAGGAATAGTGCCCCCGTCGTTGGCGTCAGTGGGAGGAATAGTGCCCCGTCGTTGGCGTCAGTGGGAGGAATAGTGCCCCATCGTTGGCGTCAGTGACACCAACGATGGGGCACTATTTCTCCCACTGACACCAATGACACGTAACTTGCTGACCCCTGCTCTAGCATGGTGCTGCTGTAGCCAACATACCTGATTGCAGCAGCACCATCAGCACGGCACATTTACCTGTCAGCTGTCCTCCTTCACTCCGGCCTCTCCCTCACTCGATGTTCGTGGGGCCGCTCGGCTCCGCCTCCTCGCAGGTGATTGGCCGCCTGTGTGCCTTTTCTGAGCTACGGTTCTGGCGCCCAATCACCGGTGAGGAGGCGGAGCCGAGCGGCAGGAGTGAGGGAGTGGCTGGAGTGAATGAAGGAGCAGCGCTTCCTGGACTGGATCATCGTGGGACTGGGACCGGAGCCAGGTAAGGTACAGCAGCCCCCTGTCCGCCCCTGTACTTAGTGTCCCTTCCTGTCCCGCCCCTGCCGGATAAATGGCCTCGGCAGGCCGCATGTGGCCGCGGGCCGTAGTTTGAGGACCCCTGGCATATACTGTATAGCTAAAAAACAAATACGTGAATTTTTTTTTTTTTTTTAAGGCTCATTGTTCGTGCCGCTAGCAGGAACTGAGTTACTTGGACATGAAGTATTCTGCACCTTTACTGCATCTTTATCACACCTATTCTGTATGCTGGTTTACTAAAACTGTTAAGTGCACCAACTCTTCTTAAAGGGCCCCAACGATAGCCGGCAGAACATCATCATAAAGGATCTCCCCTACCATAAAAACCATCTTGCAAGCCCCCTTTTGTTCCCTTCTCCTATTTTCCTTCATTTCTTTGGACCGTGCACATTCAGTTGTTCTGGACCTAGCATAGTCGCCATTAATGCACTTTGGCAGTATAGTTCCTGTGTTTGGTAAATACGCTTTATTACTGCTCACTGCTGCGTTTTTAGGTGAATTTGCTACTTTTTATGCTGATCTGAACACTAAGTGTCATCATATGCCTGGAGTCCTTATTACTTATCACCCCGTGTCCTTAACCATTGTTACTCTATTTCTGTGCTTGCTTTGTTACTAATAATATCAGGCGATCATATATAAAATTTGCCTTTACTAACTGTTTCTTGCCTGTTTTCTTTGATATGGAAGGAATACTGGGTAATAAGTATTACATTCAGTGATTTTCTGCGATATTGCATGTTTTGCACCCTCAATCTGGTGTGTCAGAGGGGCTGAAGTTCTTGAAGTCAAAGAAAAGAACAGAGAACCCATCCCTATCCAGCGGCTCCTGCGAGGGCAGCTCTACACCTGGTAATTCCAGATTGGGCCCTTTCATGAATGGTAGAAAACTCGTCTCTTTGGCTTGCAGCAGTTGGGCTATCATGCTGTCTGTCACTATGTTGTCTTCTACATGGGCGGCAGTAAAAACAGGCGGCTGAGCCTTGGTTCATCTGCCCACCTAAAAGGGGGCAGCTAAAGTAGGCTAATGACCTGCTGCGGCCGTGATGCTTTGTGTTGCTGCAAATTTAATGTGGCATGCCAAACTGACAGGCTAAATCGCCTGTCTAACTCTGCCATGCAAGTCAATGGGGGTGCATATGCCTCATAAATTGCCCCCCCCCCCATTCCCCCCCCTCCCTTTCTATGGTTTGTGGTGTGGCCCCCATTGACATGAATGGGCAAGTTTCCCATACGCTGCCAGCTGTCAATTGACATGCTGTTTAGTTTGGCTGATTTGAACCTCTCCTATGGGCGTCTAGGTCATGACCGTGACAAGGACTCCCCTCCCTGCAGTACAGCCTTATACCGGGTGCCCATACATTGCACATACAGGGGCAGCCGATGTCCCATTAAAAATCCGTTCTTGATCCTGGATTGCAATATTTTTCAGGGCGTATCCAATCTCGGAGTATCCGGGCAAGACGAAGCAGGCAGCGGCTATAATGCACATGATCATGAATAATCTGGATCCAGCCGTGGCTCAGGTATAAATTCAATGTAAATGGTTTTTAAAAATTTTATGTTTTTACTTTACCTTTACTTCTTATTCCCTTACATTCCAGGTGTGTCAAAACAGTCCTCTTCCCCCCCCCCCCCCCCCCCAAGTAAAAAAACGGCCACTTCTTGAGTAGAAAAGCATGTCCCCTGCCAGCATGCTGCAAAGTGGGACCCTTCCTCTGTGTGGAAGCAGTGGTCCCTCTGCAGATGTATTAGATCCCGCCCCCTCCCCTCCTTGTTGAGTCAGATTTCTAATCAGCAGGGAGTATGAGCTTGGCATTTTGCAGAGTTTTAGGCAGGGGCGGACTGACAACTCATGGGGCCCCCGGGCAATAGGGGATCATGGGGCCCCTGTGTCCTTGCCCAAACAAGCCTATGAAAAAGGTATCAGGGGCATTTCATGGGGCCCCCTACTGACCCCGGGCCCTCAGGCAGTGCCCGAGTTTCCAAATGGTCAGTCCGCCCCTGGTTATAGGTCTATCTCATTAGGGGGGATGTTGGACTTCTACAGAGAGGCCACTGCTTCCACAAAGAGAGCAGTGGTCCTTCTTGGCAGCATGCTGGCAGGAAAAAAGGCTTTTCCACTTAGGCTGGTGCTGCTTTAGAAAGAAAATTAACAGTAAGCCATTGAACACCATCCTTTTTTTTTTTCTTCTTTTTTATTTCTCCTCCTTCTCCTTTCCTTCTCCTTTCCTTCTCCTTTCCTTCTCCTTCCTTCTTTCCTTCTCCTTCCTTCTTTCCTTCTCCTTCCTTCTTTCCTTCTCCTTCCTTCTTTCCTTCTCCTTCCTTCTTTCCTTCTCCTTCCTTCTTTCCTTCTCCTTCCTTCCTTCCCCCTCCTTCTTTCCTTCCCCCTCCTTCTTTCCTTCCCCCTCCTTCTTTCCTTCCCCCTCCTTCTTTCCTTCTCCTTCCTTCCTTCTTTCCTTCTCCTTCCTTCCTTCTTTCCTTCTCCTTCCTTCCTTCTTTCCTTCTCCTTCCTTCCTTCCTTCCTTCCTTCCTTCCTTCCTTCCTTCCTTCCTTCCTTCCTTCTTTCCTTCTTTCCTTCTCCTTCCTTCCTTCCTTCCTTCCTTCCTTCCTTCCTTCTTTCCTTCCTTCTTTCCTTCTCCTTCCTTCCTTCCTTCCTTTCTTCCTTCTCCTTCCTTCCTTCCTTCTTCCTTCCTTCCTTCTCTCCTTCCTTCCTTCCTTCCTTCCTTCTCCTTCCTTCCTTCCTTCCTTCTCCTTCCTTCCTTCCTTCCTTCTCCTTCCTTCCTTCCTTCCTTCTCCTTCCTTCTCCTTTTTTTTTTCTTCTTCTAGTCAGTTGAACATTTTAGAAGTTGGCTTCCCACAGAGACATTGTATTCTGATAGCGAGGAGACTTCCCCCACTGTCAGACTACACTAATCAGTGCTGCTGGCTATGGCCTACAGAGCTGATCAAGTTGAAAAATACCAACAGGCTGCTTGTGTCGGTAG